>NW_021604669.1:4066946-4076404 GCF_004785775.1 Grammomys surdaster | reverse complement strand
CTCTCTCTCTCTCTCTCTCTCTCTCTCTCTCTCTCTCTCTCTCTCTCCTCTCCACACAGAAGATATTTTGAGTGCACAGTAAGAAGATATTAATATTCATCTATAAGTGAGGAAGAAAATACTCACCAGAAATGAAATAATTTGTAAGAACTTTATTTTGGAAATTTGGTTTCCAGGAGAGTGAGAACATAAACTTCCATTGTTTAAGGAACCCAATCTATACACTTTACTTATAACAACCCAGGTAAAAATGTATGCACTATTCATAACTTCTTCCTGTGAAAAATTCATTTCTCCACTTCTAACAATCTCATTTGTATAGTTGACAGTATGCTTTCCCTTCCCAAGAACCCAGCTCAATGTTCTCTGCACCAGTAATCCTTCTTATTCAGGCTTCCTGGTCAGGATTACTTGGTCTTTCAGTGTATCCTACAAACTCTGGCATTTAACCTTTATAGTTACCATAATAAACAATACTTCACTGTGATTTGGGGGGAGGCTATATTTTCCCCTTGAAAATGATCTCTTATATGCACTTTGTTCCTCCTTTAAATAACTAAGTAGAAGAGGGCACAATATAACACAGTACAACACTCAGCAAGGATTTTTTTGTAACACTCTTTTTTTTTTTACTTTTTTTTGCTTTATTTATTTACAATACAAGTATCATCCCCTTTCCCCATTTCACCTCCCTAGAACCCCTTATCCTTTACCTCTCTTCCTTTATGCTTATATATCATTTTGATTAAATGCATGTATTAAGATCAGTTCAAGGTTGAGGGTCTAGCAATACAATAGATGCAAATAGTCAAGGAACAAGCAATAAAATAAACACAAATAGTCACAGAAAAAGCAAGGCATTAAACTCACTTACTTGAACAGTCAGTGATCACTGTTTCTAAAGGCTTATCAGGATGATCAAAGAATCTGTGTCTACTTCCCTGTCCTAGCCAAAAGTCATTTTCATATCTGAAGCTTACTTCCTTGTTCTAGCCTAAAATTTAGATACCTGTCTGAAATGACTTCTTTGTTCTAGCCTAGTATTTAGATCCCTGCCTGAGATTACTTCTTTGTTGTAGCTTAAGATTTAGATTCCTACCCGAAATTACTTCTTTGTTCTAGCCTAATGTCAGATTCCTGCCTGAAGCCTATTTCTTTGTCCTTGGCCAATGTCATATTCCTGCCAAGCAGCCCATTTCCTTGTCCTTGGCCCATGTCAGATTCTTGGCAACCAGGCCCAAGGGCTCTCCACCTCTCCCCTTTTTTTTATTTCATTAACAAGACTGAGCCTGTCTTAGGTCATTCTGATAAGAATGCTTTCCTTACCCATCATGGAATCTGCATTATCGAAAGCAATGCACTTTTGTCTTAGGTTGGTAAGGCTCTGTGCAGAATCTTACCCATCCTTGGCTTGCCAGCCTGTTAAACTAATAACTCTGTCTGGGGGTCCATTATCAGTTTCAAGTCATGTACTTTGGCTCCCAGCCTATTGATGTAGTTAGACACAAGCTTTAACACGATGGACAGGAATGAAAGTATTCCCAGGACAAGAAGGGCTACCCTGATCAAGCTATATATGCCATTCCTGAGGTTTAACCAAAATGGAAATACTTATCTCAGGCTATGCATAATTTTATCAGCATTACCTGCAGAATCAAAGCTCAACAGAGCTGCATTTAAATTCATAATCTCACTATGCAAAGTTAAACACTCACAGAAGTGTTAGGATTATGTCAAATATCCTACAGGTGTCTTTAAACTTTTTTCTAATTGTGATGACAATCACTGTAAATTTTAGAAGTAACACTATTCCAATGATATTTGTCATGACACTTGGGATGGCTCCTCACTCTTGAACTCTGACCCACCTTCAGATAATTTGAATAGGTTATAGAGCATCATCTGTTGTTCCAGATACCTATATAAATCCTTTTGAATACTCAATACATTAGTAACTTTTTTTTGTTTTTTGCTAGATGGTTAACAAAATAGTTGACTTGGTTCCTTGTGTCAATGCTATTGCAGAAGAAGTGATGCTAGCAATTAATGAAATTAAAGCTGTTAGACCAGCAATAATCAAGCCTGCTACCCTCTTGCTTCTTCTTAAAGCATAACTCACTTCTTCCAGCACTTTCAAGCTTTTTCCAGAGAATCAAGGTTTTCTATACTCAGGATAGTAAGACAAAAGCTGGTTGATAAACCCCCATGACAGACATGCCAGGTTTCAACACACTAACACAATTGGAAATTATACAGTCAATGCAACTTACAATAAATATTGTAGAAAAGACAAAACTAATTTTAGCTTGACAATGAAAAGAGCCTTAAAACAGGCACTAATCCATGTTTAAAATACAGACCCTGCCCCACCTTTATCTCTTGCTATCATAACATCATAGTGAACTACAGCTAACTTCCAAATATGTTTCTGACAATGTCCAGATGCAGCCTTCCAAAAGTAGACTGTTATTTCCAATATTGGATTGATTTCTAGACCAGTACATGATTGTGTCTTAATAGCTGGTCACCTTTAAGAAAAATACAAGAGACATTATAATTTCTATTTTTGAATCTCTATCCCACAAGGTCTAAAAACTTGAGGGATATGGTCAAGCAAAGATGGGTCAAAAACATAAGGCCAATACAGCTCCACAGTCACCCTTGTCAGGGCACTCTGTAAGCTCACAGGTCAGCATCATTCTTTGTCTCAGCAACAGTATGTCTCACCAATCTTTTTAAAGTTCCATGGGCCAATTCCACGATACCTTGTTGTTGAAGATTATATGAAATCCCCATAATAAATTGTTGACAAAAAGCCTTGACTGTTCAACTACAATTGCCAGACCCATTATCTGCTTTTTTAATTGGATAATTTATTTATTTACCGTTCAATGTTAACCCCTCTAGCATTCCCCAAAACCCCTTATCCCATCCCCATTCCTCCTACTACTATGAGGGTGTGCCTCCACTTATCCACCCATTCCTGCCTCCCTGCTCTCAAGTTCCCAAACACTAGGGAATCCAAACTTTCAGGAAACAAGGGCCTCCTCTTCCACTGATGCCTGACAAGGCCATCCTCAACTACTTTATATAGGTGGAGCCATGACTCCCTCCCTATGTGTTCCCAGGCTGAAGGATTAGACTCTGGGTGCTCTGGTTGAATATTTTGATAGTCCTTATAAGAAGAACCAAAGCACCCACACTTTGGTTTTCCTTCTTCTTCTTGAGCTTCATATGGTCTATGCATTGTATCTTAGGTATTGTGAGCTTTTGGGCTAATATTCACTTATCAGTGAGTGTATACCATGTGTTTTCTTTTGTCATTGGGTTACCTCACTCAGGATGATATTTTCCAGTTCCATGCATTTGCCTAAGAATTTCATGAACTCATTGTTTTTAATAGCTGAGTAGTACTCCATTGTGTAAATGTACCACATTTTTGGTGTCCATTCCTCTGTTGAAGGACATCTGTTGAAGGATATCTTTCCAGCTTCTGGCTATTATAAATAAGGCTGCTATGAACATAGTGGAGCATGTTGTATGTTGAAACATCTTTTGGGTATATGCACACAAATGGTATAGCTGGATCCTCAGGTAATACTATGTTCAATTTTCTGAGGAAACACCAGACTGCTTTCCATAGCAGTTGTACCAGCTTACAATCTTACCGACAATGGAGGAGTGTTCCTCTTTCTCCACATCCTCACCAGCATCTGCTGTCACCTGAGTTCTTGTTCTTAGCCATTCTGATAGGTATGAGGTGGAATCTCAGGGTTGTTTTGATTTGCATTTCCCTGATGACTAAGGGTGTTGAACACTTCTTTAGGTGCTTCTTGGCCATTTGAGTTTTCTCAGTTCAGAATTCTTTTTTTAGGTCTGTACCCCATTTTTTAATAGAGTTATTTGATTATCTAGTCTAATTTTTTCAGTTCTTTGTATACCTTGGATATTAGCCCTCTATCAGCTGCAGTATTGGAAAATATCTTTTCCCAATCTATTGGTTGCCACTTTGTCCTATTGACCGTTTCCTTTGCTTTACAGAAGCTTTGCAGTTTTATGAGGTCCCATTTGTCAATTCATGATCTTATAGCATAAGCCATTGGTGTTCTGCTCAGGAACTTTTCCCCTGTGCCCATGTGTTTGAGGCTTTTCCTCATTTTCTCTTCTATTATTTAAAGTGTAGCTGGTTTTATGTTGAGGTTCTTGATCCACTTGGACTTGAGCTTTGTACAAGAGATAAGTATGGATCAATTTGCATTTTTCTACATTCTGACCTCTAGTTAAACAAGCCCCATTTGTTGAAAATGCTGTCATTTTTCCACTGGATGGTTTTAGCTCTTTTGTCAAAGATCAAGTGACAATAGGTATAGGGTTCATTTCTCGGTGTTCTATTCTATTCCATTGATCCTCCTGCCTGTCTCTGTACCAGTACCATGCAGTTTTTATCACTATTACTCTGTAGTACAGCTTGAAGTCAGGGATGGTAATTCTCCCAGATGTTCTTTATTGTTCAGAATATTTTTCACTATCCTGGGTTTGTTGTTATTCCAAATGAATTTGAGAATTGCTTTTTCTATCTTTGTGAAGAACTGAGTGGGAATTTTGATGAGGATTACATTAAATCTGTAGATTGCTTTCAGTAAAATGGTCATTTTACTAAATTAATTTTTCCAATCCATGAGCATGAGAGATCTGTTTATCTTCTTAGATCTGCTTCTATTTCTTTCTTCAGGGATGTGAAGTTCTTGTCATACCAATCTTTTATTTGCTTGGTTAGATTAACACCAAGGAATTTTATATTATTTGTGACTATTGTGAAGGATATTTTTCTGGGAGCTGTGGTTGGTTGGTATTGTTGCTCTCCTCATGGTGCCACAAATCCTTTCAGCTCCTTCAGTCTTCACTTTAACTCCTCCATTGAGAACCCCATTATCAGTTCAATGGCTAGTTGTGAGCATCTGCCTCTGAATATGTCAGACTCTTGAAGACCTCTGAGAAGACATCCATATCAGGCTCTTATCAGCATGCACTTCCTGACTTCCACATCAGCATCTACCTTTAGTGACTGCACATGGGATGGATACTCAGGTGGAATGGTCTTCAGATGGCCCCTCCTTCAGTTTCTGTCCCTCACTTTGTCTCCATATTTGCTCCCTTGAGTATTTTGTTGCTCCTTCTAAGAAGGACCGAATCACCCCCACTTGGTCTTCCTTCTTTATGAGCTTCATGTGGCCTGTGAGTTGCATCTTGGGCATTTCAAGGTTCTGGGCTAATATCCAATAATCAGTGAGTGAATACCATGTGTGTTCTTTTGTGATTGGCTTACCTCACTCAGGATGATAATTTCTAGTTCCATCCATTTACCTAGGAACCTCTCGAATTCATTGTTTTTAATAGCTGAGTAATACTCCATTGTGTAAATATACCATATTTTTTGAATCCATTCCTCAGTTGAAGGACATCTGGGTTCTTTCCAGCTCCTGGCTATTATAAATAAGGCTGCTATGAACATAGTTGAGCATATGTCCTTGTTATATGTTCGAGCATCTTCTGGGTATATGCCTAGGAGTGGTATAGCTGGATCCTCAAGTAATGTTATATCCAATTTTCTGAGGAATCACCAGACTGATTTCCAAAGTGGTTGCACCATCTTGCAGTCCCACCAACAATGGAGGAGTGTTCCTCTTTCTCCACACCCTCACCAGCATCTGCTATCACCTGAGTTTTTAATCTTAGCCATTCTGACTGGTGTGAGATGGAATCTCAGGGTTGTTTTGATTTGCATTTCCCTGATGACTAAGGATACTGAACATTTCTTTAGGTACTTCTTGGCCATTCGAGTTTCTTCTGTTGAAAATTCTTTGTTAAGCTCTATACCCCATTTTTTAATAGGGTAATTTGGTTGTCTGGAGTCTAATTTCTTGAGTTCTTTGTATATATTGGATATTAGCCTTCTATCAGATGTAGGATTGGTAAAGATCTTTTCCAAATTTGTTGGTTGTCGTTTTGTCCTATTGACAGTGTCCTTTGCCTTACAGAAACTTTGCAATTTTATGAAATCCCATTTGTCAATTCTTGATCTTAGAGCATATGCCATTGGTGTTCTGTTCAGGAACTTTTCCCCTGTGCCCAAGTATTCGAGGCTCTTCCCCACTTTCTCTTCTATTAGTTTCAGTGTATCTGGTTTTATGTGGAGGTCCTTTATGCACTTAGACTTGAGCTTTGTACAAGGGGATAAGAATGGATCAATTTTCATTCTTCTACATGTTGTCCTCCAGTTGAACCAGCACCATTTGTTGAAAATGCTGTCCTTTTTCCACTGGACAGTTTTAGCTCCTTTGTCAAAGATCAAGTGACCATAGGAGTGTGGGTTCATTTCTGGGTCTTCAATTCTATTCCATTGATCTTCCTGCCTGTCTCTGTACCGATACCAAGTAGTTTTTATCACTATTGCTCTGTAGTACAGCTTGAGGTCAGGGATGGTGATTCCTCCAGAAGTTTTTTTATTGTTGAGAATAGTTTTTGCTGCCCCCATGAAACTTCAGACTGAGATCTTCCCATGCCCCAGTAGTGCCCCCAGTGGCTTCTCACACCCCAGTGTCTGAAGGGAATTCAGTCAAAACCCCACACTTTCGCTGCCCAGAGCTGTGATTCTAGCTGACTGGGGCAGCAGATCCACAGGAACCATAACAGTCCAACAGGGTCCACGCCCACGCATATGCATGAGCTAACAACCCCGAGGACAAGGGAAGTCAGGGCCACCTCATTCTCTAAATATCAGTCAGTTTGAATGTCATACTGTTCTGCCAATCATATTGTGCCTAGTCACTATTTCTCTAATCTATCCCTAAAAACTATATACAAACTGACCAAATGGGCTGCTCTGGGTCATTGCCTCTCCTTTTGGATGCAGGATGACCCCAGCATGCTGAATCAATAAAATTCCTCTTGCTTTTGCATCAATCTCTGGCTCATCGTTGTTTACTCAGGGAGTACCCAGTAAACTAAGGCTTCTCAGAGTCTTATACCTGCCTAAACAAAGAAGTCATTTTCCATAAGAATCAGTATGTCAAGTGAATGGCTATATATTCTATTTGAATTTTCTCCTTTCTACTCATCAATTGTAGAGGTTTATTTCAGTTTAGAGGTTGGCTATTATGACCTGAGTGCTTTATACACTGATAAACATGACATAGAATTAATAGTATTGTTCTGAGGCTGCAGAGATGGCTCCACAATTTAAAAAGTTCACTGTTTGTCCAGAAAACCCAAGTGCAGTTCCAAGCATCCATTTCAGGTGGCTCACAACTTTTGTACTTCCAATTTCAGAGGATCAGGTACTGTTTTCTGTTTACTGTGCATACCTGCATACATGTGTTAGATACACACACACACACACACACACACACACACACACAAACAGACAGACACACAGAGACACAAAGAGAGAGAAATTTCCAAAAACAAACAAAAAACTTCTATTATTTCTACATTATTTAAAACATTAAATTAGAAACTATCACTTAAAATTATTTTGTATAAATTTCTTAATATGTGAATCTTGGCCTACCAAGTGCTAGAGTTACAGATGTTCATATTGCAAAAGGAATTTCTGTTTAAAATCCTGATCTGTATAGAACAGTAGTATTTCAAAAGTGAGAAGTAAAGAGAACTTCTCAAGCTTATGAATTTATTGTCATGTGAGTTTGATCATTTGCAACAATGTACTGAGTCTCTGCCTCAGGTTTTATAAGCCTGTGGAGGGCAGGGATGGCAAACATCCAGGTAGGTTGTTCAGCATTTGCAAAATTTCTTTGGAACAAAGAAAATGTTCATCATATCAATCTTTGGTACAAGGCAGACAAGCAAACAACAATGTTGATCAGTCTGAGACACTATAGTACTGTAAACAAATGACAGGAACTTGTCCTTCATTCTGTGCACATGCCTACAATATGGTACATCTGACTCTCACAGCAGCTTCCTGCCACTTTAAAAGATAAACATGAAAGGTTAGCCATGTATGCTACCTTGTCAAATTACAAAGCAAAGAAAAGAATCTGTGTTTGGCTGGGGATCTGACTCCAAGAGTTTTGCTTTCCTATCTGGGGACCTACTGAGCTGATACAAATTAGATATCCATATCATTGTACATAAGCAGATCATAAGCAGATATTTCCATTAAAAATACTAGGAGAATTAAAGAATTTGTGTATACATACAGAAGTGGAAAGATACATGGAACAGACTATGTACTAAACACATGGAGAAAACAAAACCAAAGTATAGCTATGTGCTAGTGGGGTTTTTTGTTTCTTTGTTTGTTTTGTTTTTTGTTTTGTTTTGTTTTTGTTGTTGCTTTTTTCCTTTGGTGTGGTACATTGGTTGATTTAAGTTGCATTTTGATGAATTTACTTGATTGGAAATGAACTTTATATAAAGCAAGTAGTCTAATTGCCAAAATGAGAGTGACAATTACTGAATAATACACTTACACACACACACACACACACACACACATGTGCATGTGTGCACACAATTAATATACTTTCCTAATGAAGAAATGAGATATGAGAAGAGATTAAACACATGTACATTTAAAACTCTGTATTTATGTATGACAAGAAGTTTATATTTGTGCACTTCATGATTGCCATGTTTTCTTGGGGTTGCCAAAGCTAAGCACTGGGCATCCTGACTGACAAACATGTACTTCCTAACGTTTCTGAAGATTGGACTTTTACATTTGTGACTAGAAGTGCCTTCCTTCTCAACTCTGCATGGAGGCATCTATTCTAACTTTCTCATGAGTTCTGGGTGGCTACCTTCCATATCCATATGGATGCCTATCTTGTAGGCTGTAGTCACTTTGAATAAACACATTCCCTAAAATTCTCATGGATTTGACTACCTCTGTAAAAATCCTCACTCCAAATGTAGCCAACATCACAGGTGTTGAATAAGCGTCTCCTTATAACCCTATTTAAACTATGCTTTCTTTTTGCCCTCTCTTTTTGAAATACAAGATTATCAACACTGCTATTATTCTGTACAGATCAGTATTTTAAGCAGAAATTCCTGATGTAATATGTGCATCTGTAACTCTAGCAATGATAGGCAAAGGTTCACATAGTAAAAAATTTATACAAAATAATTTAAAGGGATATTTTCTAATTTAATATTTTAAATAATGGATAAATAATGTTTTCCTTTCTTTTCCCCAATTTTATCTTTATAAGAGGCCATAAATGGAATTTAACTGGAGTGTATGCTGGTAACTTTCTGTTGATCATGGGTTTTTTATCCTGATGTCATTAAGCAGGAAGAAATTTTAACTCAATTTCTTTTAGCTTCTTCAGAAAAATAAATACAGGTCTACAGTTCAATAGAAACACTGAAAGCTCTCTAGATCTGTTGATTAAACAAGTGAATGATTTTTTGTTAAGCATTATAGCAAA
>NW_021604669.1:4045651-4066936 GCF_004785775.1 Grammomys surdaster | reverse complement strand
CTGTTGATTAAACAAGTGAATGATTTTTTGTTAAGCATTATAGCAAAAAAATTATTTTTGATTGAAAAATATAAACTTGCAATATAGAAATTATCTAAAAATCAAAATCTGTGGCCAGCCTAGCCAGAGAAGCAGATCTGTGCCTTTCTCAGCTATCATTAGCAAAGTGTCTCACTATACCTCACGGAAATAAATAGAGATACACAGCCAGATACTATGTAGAGAATGAGAAGGACCTCGGATTGCTCAGCTATAAGTGGCAGATCTACAGCCAATCCTTCCCCTTAAGAGCTCAGGAAACACCATAGAAGGGAACATATGAAGTGTGTAAGAGCCAGAAGAAAAGGAAGACAGCAAGAAAGCAAGGCTTTCAGAAACAACATGATAGATGCATGATTGGGTCTATACAAGTCGGGATCCTAGAATTGAAAGGAGAAGTGGACACCTTTCCTTATTCATAAAAAAGAAACACTCTCCAGTGCAAATTAAATTTGTTTTGATCCAATAGAGTCATACTTGGGAAACAAACAACTCTTAAGTGTTGGTATGTCAATCAATAGAAGGCCAACCAAAAATGAACTTAACAGTATCTTTGGATATTTCTCTTTTCTTTCTTTCCTTCTGTCTTTCTTTCTTTCTTTCTTTCTTCCTTTCTCTCTCTCTTTCTTTCTTTCTTTTTTTCTTTCTTTCTTTTTTCTTTTTATTTATGTTTTTCTTTGGATATTTCTTATCTCATAATGTTGTGTCAGGGCTCTTCTTTTATTTTCTTTTAATTAAATTTGTATTCTGTTTAAACATTTATTTTTTTATTTATATTTTTCTTGTCTCTTCTCACTCTACAGACATTTGTGTAAATTTTATGGCTTCAAGTTTAGTGTTCCTATGGGATTATTGAGTGTGTGTACCAATGGGTCTCAGTTTCTTATGTCTTTTCTTGGGCTCTTTTCTGTTTGTTGTTTTCTACAATTCTAATGGTTTAGTTCTTGCTCTGTCTTATTATACTATATTATTACCCCATAAGACCTGTTTGTTTTCTTATGAGAGACAGAAAGGGTTGGTGGTGGATCTGTATGGGAAGGGAGGTGGGGAAGAGGTGGGAGGAATAGAGAGAAAGAAAACCATAATTCTACAACTAATGACATTACCACTCCATGTTGTGGTTACAGGGAAGGGTTTTGTTGTAGGTAAGAGAGAAATTACTGCCAGAAGCATTTGAACAAGTCCAGAGCAGAGAAAGAAAGTAGTAGACTGAATAGGATCAGTAGACTGGACATATCAGGCAGACTGGACCTGGCCATGAGAGAAGTAGGAGCACGGCAGAGAGATCAAGAGAGGGTTGGAAAGAGTGGCAGAGTAAGAGATAAAGACAAAGAGAATATGGGCAAAGAGAGGGCAAGAAAAAGAGTATAGCTGAAATAGCAGGGCTGTAAAGAAAAATGGGTAGCTGTGGAGAGGGAAGCCCGTGAATGGAGAAGTTTATTGTTAGAGAGGAAACAGGAAAAGCTGGGAAAATCCAGGATGCCAGTATGAACTTTGAAATGTGTTAACAGGAACTTGTGATACCTAGGGAGCCTCGAGGCCATCATACACTTTAGTATGCTGATAGATATAACAGATAGCCATTTGTCCCTTCTGCCAGTGATAAGAGAAATGGCTCCTTTGGTAGAAGGGAACCAGCTTCACAAGTTTCTGAGGAATGTTAACTTTTGTTTAACCACCCTAATTTGGGCAAATGGAGTTTCCTTTTGACCTAACAATAATCAGAACATACTATGTGAGAAAAAATATTTCATGAGAAAAGGAAAAAAGAACAGGGCAGTGGTGGCACATGGCTTTAATCCTAGCACTTGGGAGGCAGAGGCAGGTGTATTTCTGAGTTTGAGGCCAGCCTGGTCTATACAGTGAGTTCCAGGACAGCCAGGACTATACAGAGAAACCCTGTCTCGAAAAACAAAACAACAACAAAAAAGAAAATAAAATTCCTCTTTAATGGTTCTGTATTTTGCTAATATATTTAACTATCAACTATACATCTTATTAAAATATATTACAGTCGAAATGTTTCAAAATTGTTGCAATTATTGCGACAGATAACTTTATCTTTTAAAATAATTCAGTGTTGAAAATACTTCACTTTAGTAGATAATTCTTTATTCTAAAATTTCCACAGTAAATAAAAACAGCTATTTTTAAGATATGAGGGTCTATTCTTTCCTGAGTTAATAAATTTTCATGAATAGATGACATAACTTTCCTCTCCCATTTCTCCCTCTACCAGCCATGTACTCCTTGATTTTCATTGTTACATGTGTACAACTCCACAATTTATATGTGTGTATTATATATGTTGTATTATATCATATGTAATATTATATATAGTCATACATATGATATATATCATATATAATCATATTATATATAAGGAGATATATATCTCATTATACTAAATATAAATTTCATTATACTAAATGATACTTATATCATTTATTTGTATGTATATATTAATATATAATATATATATATATATATATATATATATATATATATATACATATTTTTTCAGAGCTGAGCATTTATTATTAGATAGCTAATTGATGTGTTCCCTCCTGGATAAAACTATGTTTCTTCTTTCATCATTTATTATTTACATGTAATTCTTTGTGTAGGATTGAGGCCAAATCTACTGAACTTTCATGTCTATTTTTGCTGTCCTTGTTTTGTTCATATTTAGGCGGTCATTTTGATAATTCTTCATGAGTATTGCTTCTGGCATTTCTAGGAGACACAATTTAACAGCAAGCTTCCTGCTTCTCTGGTTCTTACATTCTATCCCATCACCCACAATGAATCCTGAGTCTTAAGTTCAGGAGTTGTATTGTAAATGTATTCATTAGGACTGGGCTCCACAACTCTTTTTTAAGGGAATTTTCTAATAGTCCTACTCAGTTACAACACCTATAAGACATCTACTAGAGAACATGCACTCTAAAGTGTGATATTTCGAAATATGTTTATAAACACACTTCAAGGATAAATTTTAGGAGATATTGGAGTATGGGAGAGATAGGTATTAAGTTCTTTAAATAATGAGTACTTTCTTCTATTTGGACAAAATAAAATAGAAGTCCAGATAATCTAATTGGTTATTGGCAACGTACACAACTCTGTCAACAGCCCAAAGACTAATTAATCTCCCAAGGCATATTGAGACACAACTGTTGGGATTCAGACCTGAGACAAATCGCTTAGATACATATATTACATACCAAACTAGATCTTGAATCCAGATTCTTCCAGGATCTCATAGTTCCTTCCTGTTACAGAACATGACTAGAATAACTTGCCTTCTATCCTGAACTGTCCAGCTGAGAGTGGGCTTCCCCTATCCCAGAAGGTCTTCGCTATATAACCCAGAAATTTTGGTCTTCCCCAATCTTTACCTTTATCTGCAATTTTCTCTCTCCCTACATGCATACACACTCTCTCTTCTTCCTCCCCTGTCTCCCTCCACATGCTGACTTTTCTGGCCTCCTTCCTTGGGACGAGTGAACTTGCAAGAGCTGCATCCCAACAAGCCTGCCTTTATATACATTACTTTGGCCTGAATTTCATCAGTGGAGATACTTATCAATAGCCATATGAGCAACTGGTGAGAGCAGCTTAGGCAGCAAATCCAAAGGTTCACATTTAGCATGTCGAATATTCAGAATGAAATAACATTTGAGTCTCACAAATTTTACAGCACATGTACTCTAGATGTCAAAAGTGAGGAAAAATATAAGGTTTCATGTACTTGATTACGGAGGCTGGGTTTGCGTTGCTGTCAACCTGAAAATGACTCTTTATTTTGGAGCCTTCAGAGGCTTCTTGGGGTATTGAAAAAATATTTACATCAGTGTCTCATTTCCTGTGGATTCCGTCCCCTATTTCTGGTGACTCTTGTCCTTATCATATAGAGAGAAACTTAGATTCAACCATCTCTTGGTGTTCTCTTCAAAATCACAACATAGAACCTTTTTTTTTAAACTTGAGTAGAATATGGCAAAGTACTATGGTTTCAAGCACACATCATAAAACTCACCAATCTACCAAAGTGGAAAGGAAACAATCTATAAGAATACTTGTCTATGTTAATTTATAGACCTTCTTGCATTCAAAGCTCCTGCTCAACCATCCCACAAATGTGGTTTTCCACAAATGTGGGCTTTTTCATCTAAAGAGACTAAATGAAAGTCATTTACACCTGTCTCCTTTGAAACTTCACTATTTTTTCTTCTCCTTAGATTATCACTTCCTTGAAGTCACCTTTGCACTGTGAATCCTACAGAACAATGCTAATCCTTCCTCCAATTCCTTGACAGTATTCTGGGTTTAATAACAGGACAACTTTATATCAACTTGACATAAGCAAAAGTCATCTGAAAGGAAAGAACCTCAATTAAGTAAGTGCCTCCAGAAAACCTGGCTGTAAGCAAGCCTTTAGGACATTTTCTTTATTAGTGATTGATGAGGGAGGGCCTGGCCCATTGTGGGTGGAGTCACACCTTCTCCCTCCCCCCATCTCCCACCCCCCACCATGGTCTTGGGCTCACTAAAAGCAGGCTGAGCAAGCCATGAGAAAAAGCCAGGAAACAGCACTCTTTCATGGCCTTCACATTATCAGTTCCTGTCTCTAGGTTCCCGCCCTGTTTGACTTCCTGTCCTGACTTCCTCCAATGATGAACAATATTTTGGAAGTGTACTCAAAGTAAACATTTTCCTCCCCAAGTTTATTCCCCCCCCCACCCTGTCCTAGTGTTTTATTGCAGCAATAAAAATCTCAACTAAGACAGTAATCAAGGAGGGAGGAAAGCTCTAGAGCCCTGTACTGGAATGTTTCTGAAATAAGGTCAAGGGTTCAGAAGCTATTTCTATAGGAAAATGTATCTATTTTCTCTCTATCAGAGGAACAATGCACTTTGAGAAGTAGGACATTCAAAACAATCTTCTGGAAAGAAAACTTTCTCCTACAAGGACTTTGAGAAGAATTACTGCTCAATCCTGAGAAAAATAAGTTAAAACAAAGTGAAACAAAACGAAAATCAAATTTTCATATTCTTGTAAAATAGCCATAGGTGCATCAGCACTGCCAGTATTTCCTAAAATTTGAGGATTCTGCCTTTTCTCTCACAGTCAAGGAGAGTCTTTATAATGAATGAGTGCAGGGCTAATGGTACCTCCATTTCCCCAGAAAATAGGACACAGCTTTTCTGCCAAGCACACAGAGAGCACAGTTTGTCTGAGCCTACTCTCTTTGTAGTTGGCTGATGCATGTGCCTGGGGCCTATAAAAGCTAACAGAGCTGTGTTGTATTCAACAATTTAGTTTAAAAGACATGGGCACCGTTATTTCTAATGCCTCTGCAAGATTAGAATTAAGGGCGACAGCGTTGAAAGAGATTTTCAGATTTTTTTATTTTTTTTCCTAGCAGTGAAGCTATCAACTGAGGATAACCTCTTTACAGGCACTCAGTCATAATTGGCATTGATTTAACAGTCCACATCGCACACCCCAGCATCATAAATTGCTTGTAAATGACAAGCAATGAAGATTAACACCTTTCAGGGACAACATTCTACCCAAATAAATAAATATCAGAAAAGGTAAAATGGTCAATTTTATAGCACTTCATGTCTCCCTCCATCCCAGGAAATCACACACAGGAGCTGTAAGCTCACAAACCTGACCCCAGGCAAAGTCACTGATTTTCACTGTCGTGTAAGCAGGATCATTCTCTGCCATGGTCTATCCTGAAAAAGTATTTAACAGGAAGGATTTTTCTCTTTGAACTTTGCAGTTTTGGTGAGATTCATGGCTATAGTGCTATTTGTCTTGTAAGTATTAGAACTATATTCTAGGTACAAGCTTTAGTGTCAGGGAGACCTTGTTGAAATCCATTGGTTCCTTCTGGAGTTTTATGCTGCTTTGTTATACTCTTCTTTTATTCGGATCTTCTGCGGCTCCAACCAAGGAACCAATAATGAAATCTACATTTTGTTCTGAGGATAGTGTGAAAGTTTCATGAATGACCTACTGTGAGAGGTATTGAGACAATAATTATGTGCTGGAAAACCAAACCAAATCAGGAGCTAAGCAGAGGAAGTGACTGAGAATGTCTTTTCCAAACATCAATTGATTTCATTGATGTTGAGAGATAGTAATGACCAATAATTGTTAATTCCTCTATTTTGTTGTTGTTGATGGTGGTGGTAGTGGTGGTAGTGTGAGTCTGTGTGTGTGTGTGTGTGTGTGTGTGTATTCATGTGTGTTTGTTTCTTTGAGTATTGCTGCTGTGAGATTATTTATTGCCTGTGTTTCTGTGAGTGTAGTTAACCTCCTTGGGTTGTTGATTTCCTCCTAATACATTCTTTAGGCCTGGATATATTAGTATACATTGTTTAAATTCAACTTTGTCATGAAGTATCTTGCTTTCTCAATATATGGAGATTGAAAGTTTGACTGAGTGTAGTAGTCTGTGCTGGTTTCCATGGCCTCTTAAAGTCTGCAAGACATCTGTCCAGCCTCTTCTGGCTTTTAGAGTCTCCATTGAGAAATAATCTATAATTCTAATAGGTCTGATTTTATGAGTTATTTGCCATGTTCACCTTGCAGTCTTTAGTAATTCTTTCTTCTAAATGTTTGGTGTCTTGATTATTATGTGATACAAGGACTTCATTTTCTGGTCCAATCTATTTGGTGTTCTGTAAGTTTCTTGTGGATTAATAGGGATGAATTTCTTTAGGTTAAGACAGTTTTAATCTATGATTTTGTTAAATTTATTTTCTGGGTTTTTGACATGAGATTTTCTATTCCAATATGCTTGGGTTTGATCATTTCACAGAATGACAAACTTCCTGGATGTTTGTGTTAGGAATTTTTTTGGATGTAACATTTTCTTTGACCAATGAATCTGTTTCTACTATTGTATCTTCAATGCCTTATATTCTCTCTTCCATCTCTTGCATTCTGTTATTGATGCTTGTATCTGTAGTTCCTGTTTACTCACCTAGATTTTTCCATTTCCAGCACTTTCTCAGTTTGTGTTTTTATTGCTTCTATTTTCATTTTCAGGTCTTGAACAGTTTACTTCACCTGTTTGTGTTTTCTTGGCTTTCTTGGCTTTCTTGGCTTTCTTGGCTTTCTTGGCTTTCTTTAGAAGATTTACTGATTGCCTCCAATTTTTGTTTATCAACATCTCAATTTTTTTTAAGTATCTTTCAAATTTTCTTCTGTAAGGACCTCTATCATCTTCATAAAGTTGGTTTTAAGGTTGTTTCCTTCTGCTTCAGCTACATTGAAATATTTAGATCTTGCTATCCAAAGACAGCTGGGCTCTAGTAGTGTAATATTACCTTGGCTGTTATTAATTGTGTTCTTGCAGTGGATTTTAGGAATCTGGGTTTTGGATAATTATAGGCTTAGGTTCTGATTTACTGGGCGTTTTGTTGTTCTAGTTAGGCAAGTGTTTTGTTCTTTGGTTTCTGTTTCTTCTTTGGTCTAGTGGTATTTGTTACAGGCCAGAAATGGGTTAGGTAGCTGGGAGTCACCTAGGTCTCAGGTATGTGCCCACCAAGGCTCTAGGTCTCAACCTGCTCTACTCACCAAGCTTCCTGTCATAGTTTTACTGTCCCATAGATGGCAGGACCTCTAATCCAGTAGGAAGTCTCTGACAAAGTTAGGGACATGTGGCAACTAGCTTGGCTTTTGGTGCAGCAAGGGATGTCTCTTCTTCTGTCTGGTATGGTCTGCACAAGAGTAGCAGGAGTTAGATAAATTAGGGATAGTGACCATACCACAGGACTGGCAGTGAGGTGTGAATAGGTATGAATTTGGAGGCAGTAGAATATGTCTTTGAGAATGAGTCCAAGGAATGGAGAAGTTCAGCTGCCAGGAGGGTCTCTCACCTGTTCTTCTGAGTGATGTGGCCTGCACCTGAGCAGCAGGAAATTTACAGTCAACTCCTCATTTTCAATCTCATGTAAATAAGACTTATATAAAGAAATGGAAGAGGCCAGTCTCAGTAGGACTTAAGTATAAGATTGCAACCCCATAGGAAGAACAACAATATCAACCAACCAGACCCCCCCAGAACCCTCAGGGACTAAACCACCAAGCAAAGAAGACCCATGGCTCCAGCTGCATATGTAGCAGAGGATGACCTTATCTGGCATCAATGGGAGGGGAGGCCCTTGGTCCTGTGAAGGCTCAATGCCCCAGTGTATGGGAATGCTAGGGCAGTGAGGTGGGAGTGCATGGGTGCATGGGTCAGTACCCTCTTAGAATCAAGGGGATAAGGGAGGGAGAGGGGGATGGAATGGGGGTTTGCAGAGGGAAAAATGGTAAAGGAAATAACATTTGAAATGTAAATGTGTAAAATATTCAATAAAAATGAGTTTAAAAAAAAGATTACATATTTACTCAGTTAACAAAATGTAATGCAGATTTATCTGTTCTTCTACAGTTACTTAAAAATAGATTCTCCCTGAACAAAAAGATGAGCATTTTGATAGTAAGATCTGAAATTCCACTAAATAAATAAATAAATAAATAAATGTATTTTGAGCATCAACTACTTTTCTTTTTCAGACTCTAAGTAGAATAGAACGAGTTACAGGAGAGGACCCATGAATCTCTGGAGTGTATAACAACGCTTGCAATGATAGTTGGTTCTGTTTAAACTTCAGCACTACTGGTTATGTTGTATTCCCTAACAGATAACCTACTAAAGGTGCTACAGATGTAAAGTCTCATTATTGCAAATTTATCTAGTATAAATATCTCTTACTTCTTCATAAGCTTTTTGAGTTTTATCTGGCAGTACAATTGTGTCCTTTCTAAATAAGTGCTGCTATTTATGTAATTTCAGATGAATAGGATATATAGCAGTTGCCTACATTGGCACTGTGACAAAGACATGCATATATATATATATATATATATATATATATATATATATATATATATATATACTGGCTGCTGTGTATTGCAGTGGTGGGGACTATGACTGGAACTATGAATATGGTTGGAACCTGCATGATAAGAATGGGTCTTATCTTGCTTCCTCTGGAATACCAAGCCCTGAACTGTTATATGTGAGATACAATGTCTAGAATTACTCCTTATACATCTTTTTTGTTATAGCAGCCTGTACATTTTGCCCTCGTGTATGTTATTTATTAATGAAGTACACTTATTTGTCTCTTTGTACAAATTAGTCTATTTGAGAATTTGCCATCACATATAAATTACTTCTTTATTACTCACTAAATGTACAGATATGTGCTAAAACGTTCAGTTAATCTGTGGCTTAGTATCCTTGAATCTAATCTGTTTTTTTCTGCATTCATAATTCAGAATGTGAGAAGAACAGATATGTTTCTATTTTTACTCTAGTTTTAAAAAACATTAGTTTGCATGTTCAGTTTGAGATTTTCTGTGTCTCTGATAAGAAAAGTCTTCTTTTCCATGCTAACAGTCCTTCCACACTTGACCTTTCAAGCACAGCCCTTGTGACCCTGAAGATATCCCACCTCTTTCTCCCTAATCTTGTTCTCCACAGTACATGATGATTTTAAATTTCAAGGATTCTTCATGAAAACATAAACTCTGGTTTTGATTTATATTTAGAAGTATGCCAAAAGTATAGATCACAGTTCAGTACTGCCCTTGCAGGGATCATGAGCTTATGTGGGTCATTTCTTGAAGATTCACTCTTGAGAACATTGAAGGAATATGATCATTTTTATGTAGAACTATTTCTTAACTATCAAGCAACAACAATGAATAGAAAAGGTTATGAATATAAAAAGGAGAAAGGATAAGTACACAAGAGGATTTGGAGGGGAAAAGAAAGGAGGAATGGAGATAATTATATGATAAACTCCAAAATTAAAAGGAGTAACAAAAAGATAAAGTGAAATAAAAGAACTGCCAGATTTTATCTCACCATGATCATGATTTATTAAAAAAAAAAAAGTCACATTTTCCTAGGACTATAGTGAGAATTCCATACATGTTACTTTTAGCCTATAGATAATGAGTGTATAAATATGGTCTATTTCTTTGAAGATATCAGTTATAAATTGTACTTCTACCTCTAACAATACTTGTGGTCTTGATCAAGTTATTTTATTTCCCCGTGGCTGTGTGTTTCATGATTAATTTGAATGTAGTACTACGTGTCCTTTTTACTGTGTGAATTTATGCTATGTCTTTCAGAGATGGGGATAGGTCAAGAAGGTGGCAGTAAGCAGCTGATTTAAGGAAGTAATCCTGGGAAATGCAAATGGAAAGGGTTGGACACTAGACAATGATAAGAGACAAACTATGAGAAAGTGCATTAAATAGGAAGCAGCTTTGAATAACTAGGACACTGTCACGATTTTAATTCACAGGAATCTGTGCATGACACACTTCTGTTGTGTCAACAGAGAAGTGAACAAGCCAGAATGACTATCTACTAAATAATCCTATCTGTCATTGACTGATAAGTTTCTTTGAAGTCTTTATCTTCTGAGTCTTCTGATGTTCACCTCTGAAACTCTCCCACCACCATATGTAGGTGAACTCATAGAAGTACGTTTCTTTCAAAGGGCGTCTTTATGTAGGAAAAGAATGCATTGGAATGAGCTTGGAAACACTTGGGGCAATAGTAGAGATCAATCAAAAAAAAAAAGCACTATTTAAGCACTAAGTGCATGGAAGAAGGGTAGATTCAAAGAAGAATATGTATGCTGCTATTAATACAAAATTTGATGAAAATATTTCCTGAGAAGTGAATAATGATACACTTAAAATTTGAAATATTTCTGTGGTGTACCTTGAAGGCTCAGAGTCTGTGCTGTTTTGATATTTGATCCATAGCAACTGAAGGATTTCTTTAAAGGTTTTTTTTTTTTTCATTTTGAACTCTAGAACCACATAATCTAAGCCAGAGCATTTGCTCAAACACTGAGTCATCTTTTCCTTTGAAAACATTCTGCCAAGTACATGGATGAATCAAGAATATTTGCTAAATGAGTTAATTCCTTAGTGTTGCATTACATTCTCTGCCAATACTCTGTAATGTTTTATTCCATTTGTTTCCAATTTAAACAATGACATTATCATTTTAAAAAAAACATCACTTTTCCTTTCTATGAAGTAGTGTCTGACATCAAACATTTTTGCAGGTGCATACTTTTGTATATTCAGTGAATGATGCCATATACCAGTAAATCTCAACCTTTGGGAATTGAACAACTCTTTCACAGGGACCACTGAAAATACAAGATATTTATATTATGATCCATAACAGTAGCAAAATTACAGTTACCAATTGAAAATATTAATTATATGGGTGGGTGGGTCACTACAACTTTAGGAACTGAATTAATGGATCTCAGTGTTAGGAAGGTGGAGAAGCACTGGAGTATACAATTATTAAGTTTCAGGTTCTTTCAATCTTTGGGATGATTGATTTCTATGCTGATTTCCATCCTTAGTAGTTTTAGTCTACTCCTTCATGTAAACATGCTGGAGCTCATATGTATTAAGTTATGTGGTCCAGCTTTCCCTGGAGCTAATTCCTTCTGTCCAAAGATAAAACTGTCTGTGATATTTTCTCTACAACATCATTTACTAGTCAGTCACAGGAAAAGCAGGGCAGGGTTAAGTGGTGTTTATTATGAAGCCCGTGTAGTCAGACCCACTCATGTGTGGTTCTAATTTGCCACAGTGAGAGGCATAATGAAAGAGCAGTTTATGGCCCCTTGATAGAAATAGCCCAGAGCTGGGAAAGTCCTGGCGATTTCCTAGGGTACTGAACTATGTGCTAAAAGGGCTGAGGGCAGAGCCAGCTGACACTAAAATACATTTGCTAACCTGACAGTGTTGGGGTTGGGGGGGGAATACATCAATAATATGCACTGGTGCGAAGAGACTAATGAGTTTCATTTTTCTCCCTTTCATAGGAGTGCTATTCATTACCTCACATTTTGCAGTTGAAAGATGGAATTGTACTTAGGTAAAAAGTGATTACAGTTCCTTCCTAGGTTCCTTTTTCATATTTGAGCTTATATGTTTTAATATTGTACTGAGTTTGGGCATTTGTTAATCATGACTCATTTTGTACTTTCTTGAATACATGCTTTTAATATCTGCCTTATGGTGACAAACACATTCAATGTGGTCTCATTCACTATGTGCCCTTCAGAAAGAACTGAAGACAATTGGAAAACTGGCTTCTTCCAATATATGTAATTCTGTATTATCATATACATTCCAAGTATCTCTTATTAACACTCTGATATATTTATAAATTAATGTATATCTCTTCCTTAGACCAAACATAGAAGATATTATTGAGTGACCAGGCCAGCCTAGTCAGTCAACAGGTTCTCCAGCACAAGAGTGAGGATTAAAAAGGAAAAAAGACAATTAGACAACCTTGTAGCATGACCCCAGTCAGTACTGAGGCTGAGGCAGGTTTATTTTTTACCTGGTCTGCTTTTATAGCATTTTAATTACATGCAAGTATTTAGGTCAGTTCTAGGTTGGGGAACAAGCAATACAATAAATGCAAATAGTCAAGGAACAAACAAGGCAATAAGCAAAGCCCCATGATCACTCCTGTGATCACTGTTTCTAAGCTTTTGTCAAGATGACCAAAATATCTGTGCCCACTTCCCTGTTCTAGTCCACAGTCATATTCATGCCTGAAGCCTAGTTCTTTGTTCTAGAATAAGATTTAGATTCCTGACTGAAATTATTTCCCCGTTTTAGCCTATAATTAGATTCCTGCCTGAATTTACTTCCTTGTCATGGCCCAATGTCAGATTCCTCCCTGAAGCCTATTTTCTTGTTTTTGGCCAAAGTCAGATTCCTACCAAGAGGCCCCAAAAGCTCTCCACAATTGAGACACATATTATTCTGATTTTATCCAAACAGCTGGTAGCAAGTTGTAAAGTCCTGGTGCATGCTCATTTTCCACACACGGGGCTTTTATATATGGACATTGACCACTTTCAGCCCCCTCATGTTTCTAAATACAGTAACTTACATTTCATCCTCTATCATTAGTGAGTAACATATTCGAGATTGAAGTTCTGCTTTTCATTGAGTTCAATTAAGTTCTTTGGGGGGTTGGGTGAAGTGTGTATCTTGAGCAACAACTAAATACAAAGAATCATTTTTAATTCTTGAATTATTGACTCTGCTGGCTTAAGGAGGGGCATGGAAGTTCTTCCATTGGTGAGGAGTGTGCTTCACTATCAGTGCATGTGGGGAAAATTTAAGAAGGCCGCCACAACGGCACAAGACCCGGAGGGGGAGGGGCTTCCACCGCCGTGGCGGGTCCCACATTTGGGAGGAAATCCTATGGTTCTAGCAGCCTGAGGGCCTTGGCGGCAGCAGGCCCCAGTAACAGTAGGAAGTCCTTGGTTCCACAAATGTTTATTGTCATGGCAGATAATAGATGGATCTAGGCGTACCCCCCAAAAGCTCAGGGCAGTCCCAAGTTATATAGGGAGGGAGAAAGGGGGAGGATTGGGGGAGGATCTGGGGGAGGCATGTTCAATTTGCTCTGCCCTCTGGCCTTCATTAGTATGTAAATCCCTAGGACCTGAGGCCTATAGCCAGGCCTACATGACTCTATGGAGACCGTGACTGCTTTTCAGGATCTTGGATGATGGGGGGACTGACCTCCTGTCGGTTCTCGTGCAGAATTCGATGCAGAATCTCGGGGTTCTAGGCACCTGCTCAACCATGACCCAGGATACCCTTATGCAGTCCCACATCTCCTCCCTTTACTTTTTTTTTAAAAAGGGGGGGTCATTGTGAAAATTTTGGATGAGGAAGTCGAAAGAAAGCACTATGTAGGCCAGAGGTATTAGCATAATTATGTCACAGGGTAAAGGGGAGTTGGGGGGGGTAGGGAAGGTAAAGGATCATTGAATCAATTTAATTTATGTGGTACAGTTTGAGGGTAGTAATATTTGACTAATCTAGATCGACATTACGTTTTCCTCACTAACATGTAACTTTAGTTATTTGACTTTGGCAAAAGAGTTCATTTGTAGCTGGAAGGTCTGAATCTGTCCATAGGACTCAGCATCTCTAGATCTTGGCATGTGTCTCTGGAATCTGCAGTCAGGCAGTGTGGCTGTAAGAAGACAGCACGGCATCTTAGGCAGGTTCCAGGAGGCTCTATAAGTCTCTGTTGAACTTGTGGGAGCACCTGTAGAATAATCACAACAGAGAAGCAGCACCCCAGCAGGGGGATGTCTGTAAAGGGGTAGCAAGCATTAGGCTACTTGGGATCAGGTACATCATGGTGTGTCATTGAGATCCTAGAAAGCAAAGGTGTTTGAAGAAATTTCAGCTTTAGAAGTCACCTTTGAGTCTGTTTTAGCTGACTGTGGAAGAAAATCATATTAATTATGTAGGCAGCAACAGTTTGTCTGTAAAAGGAAACTAGTTGTTAATTAATAGCTGAAAGATGTTGATCAGCTTCTTGATTTAACCTGTGGAAGTAAATTTAGATGACTTTCACACCTTGAAGAAATTTTAAAAGTTGAAAAAAAAATGTTGAGAATATATCATGAGTGAAAAGGAGACATTTAAACAAAAAGCAAAAAATTTTGGGTTGAAAAGCACAAACACTGTTGTTCTAGGCATTCCTGTTAGGGGAAAAGGCATTAATTGCAGATTTAGAAGTAGTGAAGGAAAGGCCTGTTCTGCCATGTGGTGGTTTGGGTTACCACCTGGTGGCTGGATGTTCTAGCAGAGAGGCCAAGGAATTCCCCCTGCTGTTTTTCTTAGAGAAAAGAAAGGCTAACTTTAAAGAAAAGTTTAAAGTGAAAAACATAGAAGTTTGATTAACAGAGTCAGAAGGAGTGAAAGGCTGTGTGAGACTGAGCTACGGCAGAGAGACACCTAGAGGTTGAGAAAGAAATTGTAAGTTAAACAAAGGCGAAGGGGGGCAGATTGAGTCTCAGACCCTCTGCTATCAGGCAAGCCAGCTGGGCGATAGCTGGCCGAAAATGACTTAGAAGGGGACTTAGTGGGAGAGGGGCAAACAGAGAGCCAGCCCTGTTATTACAGGCAATTCAGCTGGGCTGTAACCAGCCGGCCACAAATTGTGGAGAGTGGGGGAATTTTAGCGTGAAAAGTTAACCCCTGGGGGAGGGGCAAACCTCTTTGTAGGCAGAGCGAGGGAGATTTCCTGGGGGGAGGGGTAAAGAATGGCGATTAAGGGGTCTTCGCCATTTTGTATCGAACATGTGGAGAAGTGGGAGAGAGAGATCTAGTCTTTTGAGCCAGGCAGGAGCTAGTGGTAGTTAAGATTTAGAGAGAAAACGTTGGCCCGAAACACGTGGAGAGAGAAAGAGGGAGAAAGGAGAGAGAGAGACCCACCCAGTCTTAGGGACTAGGCTGGAGTTACTCACAGTTCCATGGAGAGGGTCTTGGCAGGCGCCAGCCAGGAGTACTCTTGAAGCTGGCTTTGTCCGGATCCTCTACCACCTGTAGGGAACGATGTAGGCCCATGCGTGGGCACGCGCGGGCATGAATATCTGTTGCGTTGTGGGTCCATGTGTCTGCCATGACACAGTAGCTCAGTATGGCAGGAGCACACGGAATCTTGGCTGAGTTTATTCCCTGCAACACCAGACGAGCGCGGAGGGGCCCCGCCCAGCATGGGGAATTTTCACTCAGGTTCCACGGGGGTGTAGAGCTCTTGGACTGGGGATCTCTGGGCCAGAAGTTGGCCTGAGATGGACTGGTCTCAAGTCCTTTGTTCTCAGAACCCAGACGGGCATGTGGGCTCGTGTCGGACAACCCACTGCCGAGAAAATGAAAGGGATTGGGGATCCCTGTGCTCTGAGGCAGTCAGGGACCAATTGGTCTCAAGTAGGACTGAGACGGGGGGGGGGGGCATGTGGGCTCACTTCAGGAGCACCCCACAGCAGAGAAAAGGAGAGGGATAGGGGAAGAAGAAAAAGGCCCTAACAGCACCTGTGGCAGAGACTGTACTTGCTTAGCAGACTCCGCGGCCTGGCCAGCTTGCTTGAAGACTTGGGTCCTCGTGGCTGGAGCAGCGCAGAGATCCTCCAAGTGAGAGATTAAGCAGCTGTAGCTTTAGTCAGCATGGGAGAAGCGGGGAATCTTCACTGAGTCGATTCCTCACAGCACCGGACGAGCAGGGCAGGAAGTTCGGCTGCATTCTGTAGCAGACTGGGGTGGCCTGGTCTTTGAAGTCTGTGGGTGTCTGTGCCCCACGTTGGATGCGCCAAAATGTGGGGAAAATTTTAGAAGGCCGCCGTGGGGGGTCCCATATTAGGGAAGAAGTCCTATGATTTCAGCGGCCTGAGGGCCTTGGTGGCAGCAGGCCCCAGTAACATGAGGAAGTCCTTGGTTCCATAAAGGTTTATTGTCATGGCGGATAATAGATGGATCTAGGTGTACCCCCCAAAAACTCAGGGCAGTCCCAAGTTATATAGGGAGGGAGAAAGGGGGAGGATTGGGGGAGGATCTGGGGGAGGCATGTTCAATTTGCTCTGCCCTCTGGCCTTCATTAGTATGTAAATCCCTAGGACCTGAGGCCTATAGCCTGGCCTACATGACTCTATGGATACCGTGACTGCTTTTCAGGATCTTGGATGATGGGGGGGACCAACCTCCTGCTGGTTCTTGCGCAGAATTCAATGCAGAATCTCGGGGTTCTAGGCACCTGCTCAACCATGACCCAGGATACCCTTACGCAGTCCCACAAGTGCACTGAGGCTAACTCCTTTTATCTACTTTCTATTGACTCCAGCAGCATGTATGCTAAGGCTATCTCATATCTTGGGGACTCAGGAAACTTTGGCATTATCTCAAGATCCTGATACACTCTGGAACTTTCCTTCAACTTCGTGTACAGATAATCCTTATTGGTTTGTGTGTGACTTCCATTACAGCCTGCAAATCTTTGATATTTTACCCATCTTGAATATTTTCCCTAAAATTACCCTGATGTGTGTTGATCATTGTTTTCATGTTATTTGCTTGTTGGTACCAGGAACCAATATAGGAACTAAAATTACTAGTAATATTTCCAGACTCAAGGCTTATAGTTTCATGGCAACGAAAGACTGAAAAAAAGAGAAATATATTGTCTGATGTCTTTGTTAGGGTCTTCATTGCTGTTAGGAGACACCATGACCACTCCTACGCTTAATAACAAAAATCATTTAATTGGCAATGGCTTACCATTTCAGAGATTAAGCCCATTATCATCAAGGTGGGAAGCATAGTAGTGTTCAGGCAGACATGGTGCTGCAGGAGCCCAGAACTCTACATTGATTTTCTAGCAGCAAGGAGGAGACTGGATTCCACAATGAGTGGAACTTGAGCATAGGAGACCTCAAAGGCCAACCCCACAGCGACTTCCTCTAACAAAGCCATACCTACTAATAATGCCTCTCCCCCCATGGACCAAGCATTCAAATATTTGAGTCTATGGCAGCCATATATGTTCAAATCTCCACAAATGCATTCTGGAAACAGTGATAGACTGACTCTGAGGTGGAGTTACACATGATGGAGACATATACAGCTAAAAGACGGTGATGAGGGTAGATTACATGGAGAGGATGCAATCATATGTCTACCATGGCAAACATGGCTTTCTAGTTAACCCAATCAGAAGCTGATTTGATGATTCTGGATTTGATCACAGATGCTTGGTTAAAATTTCTCACATAGGTACATATTTGAAAGTGTTCTATACATGATTTAAAACAAAGAAATGTTACACATCCATATAAAGGAGGAATGAAATGTATAAGGACCATATTGCTTTTACATACTGTAGGAACTTGGTAAATTTAATGGTTCTGTCTTCAAATGTAAGCTTGAGAAATAAAAGAATAACCTACTACTTATAGAGAATTTTCAGTATAGAAAATAGCTATACTTCCAAGAAGGCATTTGCTTGACTCAAATGCTGAGCTAAAACAACAGCCATTTTATTACTGTCCCTCTACTTTTGTTTAGACCAACCAAAATTTGAATACTTAGGAATCTTTAATTCTACATACAAATTCCACTAATTTATGCTGATTCTTCCAGGGACCAAGCAAGAAGCAGATGGTTCTGTTGGGTTCTAAGATCTAAAACCAGGGGACGTGCTCTTACAGAAACTCAGACAGGACTCACTGCAGTCAACATGAGGCTTGGTTTAATTAAATTAGTGCACTAGGATTCTCTTGCATGCACGCAAGGGAGCACCAAAAAAGAGCTGGGTACAGTACTTACACAGAGTTCACGAGAGCAAACCACAAAGTCTGACCTTTCCGGGTTTGATCTCTAGGCAACTCAAATTATGACAAGGAGTGTCTTCCATTTGCCCAGGTTTATTAGTTAAGGGCCCAGCTTCCTTATTACTGGAATATATCTACATTAAGGGCCCTCCTTACCCACAGGTGTGTTCACCCCTCTGTGGTCTGAGGAATGTTAATCAGCCTCTCCCTTCCACCTCTGAATGTTAATCCAGAAAGTGCACTCTGACTAAGCAATGTGCCCCTCCTGGGATCTGTCCTGAGACAGTGGGATTCTTTTAATCTTATGTTCAAATGAAGACCTGAGAGTCTTACAGCTCAAAAGTGGTAATGAAAATAATAAGACTGACATAAGGGGAGGGGTAACAGAGATGAAGAATGGTTAAAATGTAGTCATCAGTTATTACCCTCAATCTCACTGAAAACAGAATGAACCAGGGATGAGTTACAAAACAAGGAGAAACAGGGAATGTGACATAAGCATCAGTCCTCCAGGGCATGTGAGAGGAAGTCAACCTGAAAAACTTGGTGAAGGATATAGGTAAAAGTTTGAATGATGCCAAGGCCTCTCTTTTCTTCCTCACCTTGGTTTCTTCTAGTGCTTTAGATTGTCCTGATCCATCTATAAGAGTATTTTGCATGGTGAAAAGCTTACTAAGCTAAGTATGGAAGATGTACTACTTAAAACTCTTTACAATATTCAGTGGAATACCCCTTTGAACTCTAACTTGTAGTTCACCAATAAGGCAAACTCACAGACTCCATTTGGAAGGAACAATTTCTGTGGTAGATTTAACTTTTGCTTTAAGAGCTAACACCATGGTATGTTCTGTCATCATTTTTTTAACCTTAGGAGCACCAATGCTCCTTGGTTTTTACTTTTTGTAGGATATCTCTGCCAGGCTCTTTGGAGATCTAGCTCAAATGTGCCCACTGTGGAAATCTTTCCCATTGACTCACAGTGGATTCACTTTCATCACCCATCAGTTGCTAATCAGCTGGTATGATCCTGGAATTGCCTACACAGCAGGCAAATAGTACATATATCCTATAATCTTATTCTCACAGGGAGTATACTTATGAGTAACACTAGGAATACACACACACACAAACACACACACACACACACATATATATATATGAGTTATTACACAACAAGATCTTGGCAAATTATTCTAATGATATTTCTTCCTTTTTAATGATGTGGTCTGCGGAAGCTAAAATGAAGCAGAAGGGAGGCACTTGTGTGAACAGGTATGCAAAATAGGACATATGTGACTAGAGAATGAAAAGGAGTACATGTCAGGCAGAAGTCAGATCATAAAGAAATCACTGAGCTATAAACAAGTGTAGCATACTCCAATGACACAAAGCCCAATATTACATAGCAAAGAATGATGCAAGGAAGTGACCTGAAACTTTTACTATTTTGGAATTTCACAACTTGGAAAGGTGATTATGTTGCTATCATAATTTTAATTCAAGTATTTTTTCCTCACAGAAACTGAGGGTTTTACGCACAGGGTGAGTTGATTGACCACTGTAGAAGATCATTCTAGCATCTATTATGTAGCCAGCTGGGGTACTGCTAAGGACAGAGAGAGGTAATGAATATAGAATATCTCTACAGACAATAGACAATGGTTACAGTAAATGCTGAGCAAATGAGAAAAAATTATTACTTATTAGAGAAAAAGAAACTGTGGTATTATCATTCACTATGATTGATCTTAGTGAAAGAATTAAGAAAGGCAGGTACCTCAGGCTATTCTCAGACTCCTGCTTCTACCTCTTCACATACATATGCTAACTACATGAACATAACTTATATTTGAACAAGAATGGGATGAAATCAGATACTCAATACCAGCCTGTGTGCTCAGTTATAAATAGGACAATTAGATTACTACCATTCCCAAACCTCAGAAATCATGTAAGTGGGAACAGAAAACTTGTAAAATACAGAGGTAGTGGACATCTGAAGCAAAAGCGTTTGCAGACCATCTCAGGTCTCTGCACGTACAAGTTCACAATAGCTGTGACTAAATGCACCAGTTCTGCCCAAGATTAATCCAACTAAAATCCCAGAATGGGAAGGGAGAAGTTCATGAAGTCCTACCCCTAGCTGAGGAGTTCTTAGCAATTGATTGTTTCGCTGGAGGGATAGTAGGTTCTCTTCAAGGGTGAGTCCTGTGAGAAGTTATCCATCCTCCAATAGATCACCTCCACACCAATGCACATCCAGCACTAAGTGAATTCAATAAGTTGAATAAATGGCTCATGGATCTTAGAGGGAACAGTAGGAAAATAAGAAGGAAATAGAGGCTAAAGAATGGAGGATGGATGAAATTAACAAACAGTATTATTAAAAAAAACTACAAAAAAGTGTATAAAGCACAATCCAGTATGTTTGAATATACAGTTTCCATAAAACAGCTAAATACTATGAAGATAGCCAAATTCATATGATATAAATTCAAATTAAAGCAAATAAATTAATAACTTGTTCATATTAGACAATCAAATTGAAAACAATTCAAACTCATCCTTCTTATGGGTATGAATGAAGATATTTTGATAACTGCTTGAAGACATATGAATGTTACAGCATTTAAAATATTAATTATTGTTTGTGTGGTTTGTGTGTGTGTACAAGTGTTTGTGGTACACACACTTGTTAATATGAATGGCATATACATGCAATGTTCACCAAAGGCAAGAGAGGGCATCATACCCCATGAAACATGAGCTACAGGTTATGGATCGCTATGTAGATTCTGGGAATCAAACCAGGACTAATGCTCAGGGATAGCTGAACAACATAAAGCTGATTCCTGGTTGTTTTTTTTTGGTTTGTTGTTATTGTTGATGATGTTGTAGATGTTGCTTTGTCCTGTTCTCTCTCTCTCTCTCTCTCTCTCTCTCTCTCTCTCTCTCTCTCTCTCTC
>NW_021604669.1:4020006-4045641 GCF_004785775.1 Grammomys surdaster | reverse complement strand
CTCTCTCTCTCTCTCTCTCTCTCTCTCTCTCTCTCTCTCTCTCTCTCCATCTGTGTGTGTGTGTATGTTTTCTTGTTTTTACAGTTTGTTGATTTTTTGTTCAATTTGTATTTGTTTTGTTGTCTTTTTTGAGATAGGGAAAGATCATGAGAATTCATGTGTATAGAGGTAGGTAGAATCTGGAAGAACTTTAGACAAGGAAAAGAACATGATATAAATATATCATACATAGATTAAAAAATTTAAATATAAATATTAATTTTATATTTATAATTATTATGTTAAATTAGTAATTAAAATATAAATATGAAATATTAAGACATATTAAATGTCTATAAATTTTAAAAAAGGACCATAGTGTGGTGGAATGTGTCTTTAATTCAAGCACTCGGGAGGCATAGGTAGGCAGATTTCTCGGTTCAAGGCCAGTCTCTTCTACAGAGTGAGTTCCAGGACATCTAGAGTTATGCAGAAAAACTCTGCTTCAAACAAACCAACAAACAAACAATAAATAAATGCATACATACGTAAGTGAATTAGTATCAATTTAAAATCAAGGAAACCTTAATGAAAACCAAGTGAAATCACCAGCTGCACGTGTCCTTGTGTCTGGTTCAACACTCTTCTTCAGTATAATTTCTGTTTAACCATAGGAAAACCAGAAAATATTGGTTTTTGTCAAGTTTATTGCTATAAAAACAAGCCTACAGTATGAAAATATCCTACTGATGTGAAACAGTTAATTCCCTAAGCTCACAGGAAATGAGTTAGGTTGTAGAAAGAATCCATCTCATTTATTCTTTATTCGAGATTCATTCATTGGCCTCAGGCTTATGATTACTGGTGGAAAAATAAATAGAAAACATTTAAATTCAATATGGAAGCTAAGTAAGAAAGCACAGAGTATTCTCATAGGTAAATCACCAACAAAATAGATTCTGTACCAGTTACTAAAGGTTGATGTCGAAGCTCCAGGGAGAAGAAAGGTATGGGATATTTAAAGAAAACTCAAACCATTTGGAATTAAGATGCACACCAGTTCAGATTTAGAAGAGAACAATTTGATGCAATACCAGGGAGCTAAATATACACATTTCTATTCATAACACGTTAATGGTGGCACCGCATTCTTTTGCAAATTTTCCACAAAATATTTCAACAGGAACATTTTTCTGTGGGTCCTCCCTCATCTGACTATATCACCAAGGATTGTAGAGAAGTTTAGGTTTGTAATGATTCATGTCCTGGTTGTTTCTCTTTTAGTCATAATGTTCATAAGAACTAGACAGTCACATTTTTGTAGGCTTATATATTATATATTCACATTTCTCCTGTTTGAAGTCTATGCTTTCGTGGCTCTACTCTTAAGACCTTGTAAGGTGTGCTTTGCAGATTCCCCTGTGTATGAACTTGTTCCAAAGTCTCCACTACTAAAAATGTACTTCCACTTAGTTCTCCTTGACTTTGGATTCTACCCCAAAGTATAACACCAGGCTCTATAGAAAACGATAATAATGACTCTTTGCATGAAAGCAATTTTTATCATCAAAACATCTAGATAGAATTTTGAAGTAAAACAAAACTATCACATTTGTTCATAGATTTTCTGTATATTTATGAGTCTAATCATGCTGGATGTGATTACAAATTAAACAATAGTCTCTGCTATACTGACATCAAGTAGATTGTTTGATTGCCTATTCTTTGTATATCTACCACTTGGAATTTGAGAAGCAAAATGACTTTATAATATTAAAAAGTCACATGTTCATGGTGCAAAATTAGGAGCAGACACCAATGATGCTGTTGTCTGAATGATGATGATCATGACACTATCTTGTTCATTAAGTATGATTTAATTTTATACTGTGCCCCAGATACTATTAAGAACTGGAGATGCAACATTAATATAATACAGTCTGTACATTTGAAATACATTATCTTGGATAGGTAAGATAAGCTAGTAAATAACTATGAGTAGTATGGGAGAGAATCTTATTTCTAAAACCTGAATATAAAGAACACTTTTAAAGGGAAAAGCTTCACTGGACAAAAGACCAGTGTAGGGAACATGTTCAAGGTGGTCGCCCACAAGAAACCCACAGGAGCTATGAGCTATTGGAAGGATGTGGCAGGCATTTCACTGAGATGGATCCCTAATGCACATATTCACGAGTTGCCTACTGATTGTTTTATTTTTAAATCAGGCCATTATTGTTGGTTCTCACCAGAGTTAGGCTTCTGTCAATCCAATGAGATGAGGACAGATAAAGTCTGTCTTTCTTGATGATTCCAGATCACAGATGTACCCCCTCCATGTTCTTGAAAAATATATTCCTGGGTTTTAAAACTTCTGAAAGTCTTTTAAAACTATTTACATCTCAAACGGGGAAGAAGAGTTTATAATGAGAGGATTTCGTAAGTCATAAGTCTTAAGTCTAAGAAAAACAATCAAGATTCTAGAGAGTAGAAAACCTATCTGACGTTAAGTCAAATAGGGTCAAGGGGGCATGGCTTGCATATCTCTGGGCATCATCTGAAATAAGGTCTCCACCATGTATAACTTGAGTATAGCTAATATCCACCTTCATAATGTGGCCAGCTATTTATGATAATTGCCTCTATTATTTGACTGGTAAAAGTACAGGGAATGGAAAGTATGCTAAGGAATGCAGTAAGTGATGCAATGGATAATAGACACTCCAGATGAAGACAGTGGCATTAGTAAATGGTGGTGAGAGATGAGAACAGAAGGACAGAGCATCCACGATCATTTATGTAAGTGTCTTTCCTTAAAATCTGCTCAAAAGAAAATTCGCGCACCTGTCAATGACTTCAACATAACTCATACAAAATTTCAGAAACATGAGTCTAATAATCCTCATGTACTGCCCACCAAATATCAACTCCCTGTTCAGACCACACAACACACTGAACATCACATGTTCATTTTGCAATGGTCGTAAGCATTTCACTCTGTGAAATGACAATAATTAACTCTATTGTCTTAAAGGAGAACTCTTCCCTAGTAATGACAAGTGGCTTGTGTTTCAGTAGTAGTAGTTAGTAGTAGTTAGTAGTAGTAGTAGTAGTAGTAGTAGTAGTAGTGGTAGTAGTAGTAGTTAGTAGTAGTAGTGGTAGTTAGTAGTAGTAGTGGTAGTAGTAGTAGTAGTTAGTAGTAGTAGTGGTAGTTAGTAGTAGTAGTGGTAGTAGTAGTAGTAGTTAGTAGTAGTAGTAGTTAGTAGTAGTAGTAGTTAGTAGTAGTAGTGGTAGTAGTAGTAGTAGTAGTTAGTAGTAGTAGTAGTAGTTAGTAGTAGTAGTAGTAGTTAGTAGTAGTAGTAGTAGTAGTAGTTAGTAGTGGTAGTAGTAGTGGTAGTATTTTTAGATGTTTGCTTGTTTTCTAATTAGAGAGAAAGACGGAGTGTGGATATGGGTGGGTGGAGAAGAGGGGTGGATCTGGGAGGAGCTGGCGAAGGGAAAACCATAATAAGAATAAGAAAGAAAATGAATTTTAATTTAAAAAGTGAAAAAAAAGGCTTGTATAAAGTTCCACAGCTGGTAGTTAATTCAGTAACATTCAAGGCTTATACCCACCTAGATTTAATATTGGCCTTTTTTCCATATACACACTATTTCTGCACCAAAGTATCTTCGGTGGAATGTTTCAGCCTAGTATATTGTTTTATTTTATATCATTTATTTCTAAGAATTTTCCAATGTACCTTCCAGGGTGATGTCCCCACAATTTGCAAGAAAGGTAAAATACCCATGACGTCTGAAAGTTAATGCCATGTCTGAGGTCACACTGTCACTTACTTCTGGGAATCTCTTCAATTACTGCTGCTTGCAGCAATCCTGCAGGCAGTTAATTCTAATATGAAAACCCTATCAAATCTGATTTTGATCCTGACTGAGACAAGGAAAACCTCACACTAAAGCAAAGCAATCAATTCTAATCATTTGAAAACTGACCAAGCATTCAGTAATAAGGACCAGAAGAAACATATAAAAATAGATGAAGTGATGCTGAGCTTTCTGGGGAAGAATTTTTTTCTATCCCTGTAGCCATTTCCTTTGCTCTCTGATCCTTCCCAAATCAGTCTCTTTATGTCTGTCAAAGACACCCAGTTGATTATCTTTTTGTGTTTCAGCTTTCAAACTCATTGCTGAGGCCAAGAGCAATTGTGCAGCCAACATCAGTATGAACTCATGATCGGGCTAAAGTAATTGTAGCTTTTCATTCTCTGGCAAACAAGCTTTAAGGAAACAAGGGAAAATTTTATGTCAGCTCTAAACAGTTTTCCTTTTTGTCCTTAAAACATTTATCAATGTTTAATTTTTGAAGAGCAACATAGCTGTAAGTGCTAGTGGGTATAATAACAGCAGGAGAAAAGAACACCGGGAGGAATAAAACAGAGAAATGCCAATGACAGTGTGTATCATGCTAACAATGAATGAGATGCTGCAGCTTAAATTACCAGGAAATGCATGAGCCCATTGTTATCCACAAGGCTGAAATCCAGCTGGCCTGAGGTTGCCATGGAAAAGACTGGGGCTAATCAACTGGTCAAGCTCCATTGATAATTGGCTCTGGGATATCAGCCATTGGGCTTGCCTCTGCTGGAATTGTCTGTCGTGTTGAAAGTATTCTTTGAATCAGGAAACCTGGAAGGTCCATATAGCCACCTGAAGTGGCAGGACAAAGAGATTATGCTGGTAACTGTGAACATACAATCATTCTCACAGCAAGCATTAATCTAATTTAATGCAAAGGAATGAGACAGTTCAGTTCTAATAGGTGATCTCAGAGCCTATGAATTATTTCAAAACCAAGTCTATGAGAATTTCTTAGTAGGTAAGAAACCAGGCTTGGGAGGCGTACATGAAACAAATACATGAATAGAGAAAAAAAAAAGCCAGTTGTTTTACGGAAAACTTTAACATATGCAATAAATTATAAGTTATTAATTTCCATTACTTTACACCAAGAATTGTTGTTCAATGATATATCCTAGAATTTCTAACATTTTTCTACCCTTTATTTGTTTCTTTATGATTATGAAGTAGTTATGAAGCTAATATAAACCATAGAGCCTGGCACTAGGGATGAAAACATGGATTGTAGTTCATTTTGTATGTTAAGTTGACAGAGTTTAAGGCTGTACAGATAGCAGGTACAAAATTATCTCTGGATGTGTCTAAAAAGCTGTTTATAAAAAACAAAATATTTGAATGAGGTGACTGACCAGGAAGATACCTGTCACTAGTACAGAGGAGCACCCAGTCCAGTCAGACCTAAGATAGAAGTGACATGAGGAAAGGACAAGGTTGTTCCTTCTGGACAAGTATGGCTACTTTTTCCTGGTTCTCAGGCCTTGATACCTAGATGAGGATTGCTTTCCTGGTCTCTCTAGACCTCAAGCTAACCAAAAACAGATCACGAGCTTTCTAAACCTTGATTTCAATATGGGCAAGTCCTTCAAGTTCAACACCATGTATGTAATCTAGGTAAGCCATCGTTCCCATTGTCTATGTATACTGCCATCAGTTCTTTAGTCTTCACTATCGTAGGAAATTGTGCAATTACTGGAATTATTCACCCACTTCTTCCCTTCTCTACTTTCACAGATAGGATTTTTCAGTTAGTTTTGGACATGTCTTTGGGATAAATGTGGATAGCTCTATCCCTCAAACATGCCTAACATGCTGTATTACAGTCACCATCTTGAATCTGCTCCATCTTTTTGCATTTACTGATGCATTATTTCAATTACCTTTCTTCTCTCAATTCTTTTAGCTCATATTCAACTCAGCCTCTAGAAGAGGACTCTCTTTTAGCCTTCAACAAAACCATGTTGCTTCCATCATATCTACTGAACTTAGTATCTTTACAATGTCTGTAGAAAAGTACACAATCTTCTTCTCATAATTTCCATAACCCGTTCATCAGTCACTATGCTCCAATCTAGCTGGCCTTCCTGTTGTTTCTCACACTTTCAACACCTTTTCCTTAATCCTATGCATTTTAGAAGTCATGATGTTTTAATTATCTGGATTTTCCCACTCCTTTTATTTCTGTCTCTTTGAGTCTCTCTCATCACTGTTTAGTGTTTCTTCATGATATTTACTACAAACGCATATAAATATATCTACAAGCATAAATGTGGATATTTATTATATAGACCCCTAATATTAAATGTTAACTTCAATGAAGATACTGATTTTAAATGTGAGATAATTTTTTTAAAATACAGGATACATAAAAGTATTAAATAGTGTGAATACTCCACAAATCAGAAAAGTTCCTTTGTAAAAGAATGATATACAATAGAATTGTCTCTGCTCTCATTGAATCATGATTTAGTAGAAAGGTATATGTTATTTTAAAACCTATTCATACATTAGAGTCATTGCATGTCATTTCTACACATTAGTCTTGCATGCATATATGTGTACATACATGTATGTAAAAAATCAACCATTAGTTGAGTCTCTACTGAATGATATTAAGTAGATACAAAAATACTTTCCAAAAATTATCTGAAAATATGTTTTAAAATTCTTACTTAATGCACTTAGAGTAAAGAATTAATTTTGATATCATTTATAAACTGCAACTCAATAAAAAATCTCAAGTTTTACAATGACACTTCTGCTCTTTCAAATAAAATCTCGGTCTTCTTCCTCCCTCAGAATTTGTTCTAACATGACTCAGAGGCCTTTATGATTATCATTGGGGGCCCTGAACCTGGATTAAAAACCAAAAATCAGTATTTATTTTAAAAAAGCAAGATGAATTTAAAAGTTTGATAATTGATCAATAATGTCACTCTGGCTGTCTTTCCAGAGCTCTAGACATACACATTTGAAAAGAAAAGGAGGAAATATAGAAGGATTTAAATTAGCAGATGCCAAGAATTAGCCACAAAATTTGCCAATGCTGTGGTATAGACTTTGAGAAATTCTCTCATAGGGTAAATTGAGAGGAAATACTGTATGATGACTTTTGGCTCTTGGAGCATGAAGCTAGTCAGAGAAGAATGGAACACTTACCTCACAGGGTAAGTTGTCAAAGTTGGGCCATGTATATTCCAGTCATCTATTGGAGATTTTCAGGAGTATTACACTAAGATTAATTCAATCTTCTACTTATGTGATTTTTTTCTAGTGATGTTTAGCAATTACCATAAAAGGAGATAGAGTTTATCATGTATAAGTATGAATTTTTGTGATAAGGAGAGGATTAAATGTATTGGAATAGGATAAGTTAAAGATATTTAAAAGGTGAGCCCTAAGATTCAAACAGACTCTGAAGCAACTAAGAACAGGAATGGGAAAACTGGGGTAATTGGGGTTGGGGCAGAGTTATGTTAGAGCTACAGTCCTTCAGCTAGGAAACTGTGCAGGTAATGATGGCCACATCTTTTCAGACAAGTCTGCTTTTGAAATGCTGTCCTGTTGAGTACTTATGACAATCAAAATACCATTGTGCTCAACATAAAAGAAGCAACTACCCATTCCCCATTAGGAGCACACCCGCATCAGAACCTCACTGTTCTCTGAATGGCCTGACAGCATCTTAATCTGCTTGATTCTACTGCTGCCATGGGATCCTACGGAGTTAATGGGCCAGTCTCTCCTCTTGCCACTTACTGTTGGCAAGACATCACATCAGCCACAACTGGAGGCAGATAGATCTTGGGAAATGTTTTAGCCCAAATCTCAGCACAGGATGAAGAAGAAGGAATGCATTTCAATTATTAAATGACAACTACACATTGAAATTAATGGCAGAAGCATGTAATGTCAGATTTATATATAAAATATATAGCTACAAAATGCTATTATGTGTGTGAAAATACATTACAACTTATATGTAGCAAACATTCAAACATATTTTGATGATAAGAGGATGGATGTTATTATATTTACAAATCTCCAAGGAATTTCTTTTATTGGTTACTCACTGGAGGATTTATTGAATTCCATGCTCATTTCCATCTTGTCAGAAAAAAAATAATACAAAGGACAACAGTGGTTGCTATCACAGTTGATGCTCAGTTTTAAAATTAAATTAGAATTACATTTTGAATCTCAACAGGATGAAGTGATAGCAAACAAGAAAAAAAAGTCTAATGAAAAGCTTAGTGGTGTAATGTATAAACTCACTTCTGCCTGCTCCCAAGTTTAGAAATAAAATACCCTAATAGAGAAGGTGGCAGTGTATAATCCTTTCCTGAGATTCATTACATCTTGCCTCTCAGAGAGGACAGATGGTGGATAGAAAATAGAAGCATTTTAAGAGCAGATTTGTCAGCTCATATGATAGCATTATTTACTTTTCAAACTTGCACTAAGAACACAGCCACAGAGAATTGTCAATGAATAGTTCATTGAGTTGCAAAAGAGATTGTCAACAAATTTGCTAATATTTAAATGAAGAGATTATCCTGCAAGTAATTATAGGAACAGACTCATTAAAGAATATTTTATCTGCAAAGTTGAAAGTTAGAATACAATAATGAGATTTGCTTGTAGTCTGGGGAAAATATTACAGAAAATCCAAAGAGATAATGCATTTTAGGGACACATTTAAGTGAAAATTAAAGTGCCTTTTGCTTTAAACCATGAGAAGAAGTGCATTCTGTATGTTTTCTAGTATTTACTACAATTAAACTAATAGTGAAAATCAAAATTTAAGCCATCTAATATATAGCCATCTTTTGTGCAAAGGAGAGAATTCAGTGTCCTAGCTGTAGCATACAGCCAGTTCTGAGTACCCTGTCATCAATGTCCTTGTGTCAGCCTCCCTGTTTTTCAGAGAGTATTTCACTCAATGTTCAAAAAGCTGTGAGTGCCCCTCTTTGTCTATTTTGCATATTTTACCTGTATTCCTCAGATATGTCCATTTTCTTAGAAGGGCTGGTTCTATGTCCTATTGAAGTCAACAAACATATGGATGAATTCAAGATATTCAACATTATTTAAGTTAGTAACACATTTTTATTTCTATCTACTCATCTATTGGTTTGATCATTTTAACAGAGTTTTTTCACATTTTAGCAACCTTGCTTTTTCTTGCATATAGGATTGGTAGAAATAAGCCACACAGGGTTGTAATTTTTAAAAATTTTGATGAACATATGTGATGGGGCCTCATCATATTATTTAGCATTGGATGCTAAATAGTAATGAAAAACAAAACACAGCATACAATGTACTTAGAGAGACCATCATTCATTGGAAGATAAGTTGGTACTGATCTGTTGTAGAGTCAATTCCATCCCAATTCCATCTTCTGATTCTATTCCAAACCTACTCTTATTCCTTGATGGTGTCTATCTATAAACCATTGATATCAGGGCTAGAGCACATAAGGCAAGTCCACCAGTATCTGGAAACATAGCTCATCCTGGTATTGTTTATGCTGGGTGGTCATACTATGCTTGAATAGATCTACAAACCTATTGTTCTGTACTCTTCTTTGGATGAATTCGAATATGGATGTATTCATCTAGATTTTGCATTGTCCATCCCGTAAAAATTACATACATTTGTGATTTCATCTTTTCCCAGTCAGAATAACTATGATCAACCAAAAACAACAACAAATGCTGCCAAAACTATGGGAAAAAATAGAAGCTTCATCTGCTGTTGGAAGAATTGCAAACAGGTATAGTCTGTCTATAAATCAGGGTGTAGCAGTTACAAAATGCTGAAAATATGTCTACCATGTGACCCAGCTTTATAATTCTTATCATATACCAGAAAGCTCAGTACCTGCTAACTTGGATTTGACCTACCTCAAGATCCAGTTATACCATCCTTAGGCATGTATTAAAAGCCCTTTATATTCTGCTACAAAGACATCTGCTCAATCATGTTCATTCCTGCTGTATTCATACTAACCATAAACCGAACACAGACTAGATGCATGTCAATGGATGAGTGAGTAAAAAAAAAATAGTACATTTATACAAGGAATCGTTTATGTTTTATGTTTAATGTTTAAAAAAAATCCCTGAAACCATGAAATTCTCATGTAAATGAAAGAAGCTAAAAAAAAACATCCTGTGTGAGACAATCCGACCCCAAAAGCAAAATATGGTATGTATTCCTTAGTATGTTACCCATTAGCTCTTGGTATTAGTTGGTAAGTCTTTGATAAGCAGGCTACCAAATCCATATAATCACAGAGGTTAGGTATAGAATAAGGCACTAGCAGGAGGGTTGGATCACGCTAGGAAGGTAAAATATCAGAGATAGCAAAGTGGAGTGAAGGACTGGAACAGGGAATTAATAGAGGTGGATGGAATAAAACAACCAGAGCTAGAATATTCAGATGGACAGCTAAAAGTAAGGGCCATTTGATGGTCCAAAAGGAAACAACAGAGTTAAATCTTCATATATACATATTCAAAATATGACCCCAATACACACACATGCACACACACACACACACACACACACATACACACACACACACGAGATCTATAATGGAATCACCAAGGAACCTGGATAGGAGGGAGATGGAACCCTGAGTATCTGTCACAATGAAATCAAGAATTCAGTTCCAGGAATAGAGTATATTTTGTTGAGTTGTTGGCCATAGGGCCCCAAGAGCAACCCCAGAACAGCCCAGGCCACTGCCAAGGCTATTGGTTGCTCCTCACAAACTGATGGTAAGGACCTACTGAAAAAGACGACACTTACATAACTCATTGAACATGGATGAGTTGAGTTGGTGTCAAACTAGAACCTTCACTCCTATACATTACTGTTCATGATACTGGGAACTACTCTATCCACTACCAGTACTACCATACTAAGCAAAAGAGAAAGCTAAACACCAATTCATGTACATAACCTTCAATTTACAATGGTGATCTCCCAAAAAATGCACTAGTATAATAGTGGCACAGCACTTAAGAGAATAACCAATCAGTATATAACTTTATTTAACAATTGCTCTCTGAAGAGACTGAAAGAACAGCCAACTAATGACTGTTCCAACTTGAAAACCATCCCCTGAGAGAGGGAGTCAATGCCTGATACTGTTAATGATACTCTGATATGCTTACCGACAGGATCCTCGCACTGTCTCCTGAGAAACTTCATCCAGTAGAGGATGAAGAAGATGTACAGCAAAAAAAAACAAAACAAAACCAAAAACAATAAAGTATAGAAGAAAAGCAGGGCAGATTTAGAATTTGGTATATGGTTTAGGTTCTTATAGTTATGGCTTTTATACATGGAAATAACTGGAGACTCTATAGTTAGGGCAAGTATTTGAAAACAAAACAACACAAAACACAAAAACAAACAAACAAAACCAAATAAACAAAGAAACATGAGAAAACCTGATGGAGATACCCACACAAGTCTTCCTTTATCTTTTATGTGGAAGAGAAAACTGACTCTAACTACCAGGGCACAAGTGCAACTGAGAAGCTCTGAGCTGGGAAAATAACTCCATTTGGTCACTTCTATCTTGGTTACAAATAGTGATATAAGAAGAGAAAGGCTTTTCAAAGTCCCTTCACACTAGATGTCATCTATTAACATGTGTCAGGAAATCAGTTGGACAATATCAAGACAATGTATGTATGCTGATTTTAGTGCTTTTGTGTGTTTCTTGGTGTTTTCGTAGTTACTGATTATAACACAACACAGATATACAGAATAGGATTTAGATAGAACATATTATTCACATCAAGAATAGATTCTAATTTGTGAGGCAGTATGTTATTTGGGATTATGAAGAGAAACAAAAAACAATTGTCTCTCTTTCATTAACAGCCTTATAGAGGTTGGGAAATTAAACAAAGTAGATATACTCCAGAGGCTACCAGCAGGTACTGATAGATAAGTTTAGGAGAAAAGAGATCACAAGAGATCAGGAGAGAGAGAGAGAGAGAGATTGAGAAATTTTCTTCCTTTTCTTTTTCTATTCCCTTGAGCACAATGGAGAACAAGAATACACTGTTTCCTGAGTCCTCTGATTCAAGAGCAATTCTCTTCTAAAAGCATGTCCAAATGACAGGCAACAGGGAATCCAGGAGTACAATGTGAGCATGGAGAATAAGAAGGTTAAAACATCATATCTATATCCTGAATCGATCCTCTTAGCTTGTACCAACAGCTCAACAGTCTTCCATAACACCAAAGGCAGCTATTTCATTTTTTCCTTTCATTTAAAATATTTTCCTCCTCTCATAATAATATTTATTACCATTCTGCATACCTCTACTCCTTCTAGTTGTTCCTTACCTCACCTTCAATCTGGATACACCTTCTCTCTCTCTCTCTCTCTCTCTCTCTCTCTCTCTCTCTCTCTCTCCCTCCCTCCCTCCCTCCCTCCCTCCCTCCCTCCCTCCCTCTCCCTCTCTCATATTAGAAAACAAACAGACTGCTATGGAATAATAATAAAGTAAAACAAAAACTATCACATCAAAATTGGACAACATAAACAAGAATAGGGTAAGTCCCCAAGAGAAGGCACAATAAAGACCCACTCATTTGCACACTCAGGGAACTCATAAGAAACACTAAACTTGAAACCATTATATATATATATATATATATATCAAGGACATGTAGGGTAAAAAGTGATCAAAAAACATAAATAACGCTCAACACTCTTCCATAATGTAAATAAAAGATTCAGTTTTTAAAAGGAAGCACCCTGCTGTGGGGCGGTGGACTATGAGAGGCAGCTGTGTACCTGGTTGAGTAGGCCTTGAACCCCAGAGACCATCCAGGGATGGCAGGAGTTTGGCCTTGCTCCTGGCCCCTGGTTCCTTTCACATAGCTACAGCACCTTCCACAGAGAAGTTTGTGGTCATCAGTCACGTAGGATAGGTAGAGGGCATGACCACAGAGCCTCAAGACATCTCCATATTCATCCGATACCTAAAGGCCAGAAGGCATAGCCAACTAAGCATTCCTTTCCAGACCCTCCTCCTTGCAAAAGGTATTTAACCTCAGGCTCACCTTGAGAATATGGGATATAGCTTCATCCATTTTCTGCTATGACAATAAACATTTAAGACCATGGACTACCTCTCTTCTTTGGGGTCCACTGTGGGCAATAGTAGAGAAGGTCTTCAACTACTGAGCCACCTTCTAATCTCCTGCCAACAACCTCTCTATGTTCCAGCCACAGAAGCCAGCAACTCAAGAGAGCAAGTTGAGCCAGCTGTGACCCAGCCAAGGAAGTCGCAGTGACCAAGAGCCCTCTTCCTGTGGAGAGCCGCTGTAGCTCATCTTTTCTCCCTTGCCCCTTTGGCTGCAGGCCAATCCAGCCTGTATGCCCCAATCTCTGTCCTTCCATGGCCTCTCAGAGGCGCCTGAGAGCCCAAGGGCTTGAGATCAGTCAGTTCCTGGCTGCCTCTCCACCCCAGGATCCCCAACCCATGAGCTCCAGCCCCTGTAGAGCCCTAAACTGTGTTTCCCTGAACCCCAGAGCAGAGCCCTATGGCTTCTCACAGCCCAACATCCACCAGGCGCTTCGTGGAGTGAACAGGGTCCAATTCCCATGCCCTGCCTCCTTGGGGCCACGGGCCCAGCCATGGAGGCAGCAGACATGGGACTCATAATTCCATACAACAGGACCCAAGCCCATGCTCATGCCACAGCCTAACACCCTGCCATGACATTATGAAACAAAGAACCTTCAAAGGTAACATTGAGTTCATTTTCCGTTTGCCAACCACTGCTGGACATGAAGCCTACCCTTTAGAGTAATTTGTTTTTTGTTTTTTGTTTTTTCAGTGAAACTCCCTTGAAGAAATCTAAATTTTGATTAGCAACTGATTATCAATTAGAGATTAATTTTGGTTTAGAGATAGGGGTTGTGTCTTCCTGCTCTTCCAACTCTAGGACCCCAACTGGTGTAGACCTTGTGCATGCTCCCTCAATCCTGCTGCACCCTTCTTGGTCAGGTGCCACATGGTCATCACCTTTGGCAATGTAGATTGGGAGGGGAACTCTGCAGCAAACCTACGTTTGTATTTTTCACCTGATCCTTTTCAGGCTCCCACGCCACACCAGGTCTGAATTTAACAGAAGATCTGGCTGAAGACCCACAACTGAATCCCCAAGGAGAGAATGTTTTTAGTGTGATGCATTTGTCAGAAAAATAATTCCTCTGAAATAGAGACCAGTAGTGGCTGTTTTTGATAGTGAAAGAACTCATCTTTTATCACAAAATCATGTGAATCACAGAGGTCAATCTCTTCTACATAGCCACACAAAATATATGATTAAAAACCTAACAGAAAATGGGATGAAAAGATGGCTCAGAGGTTAAGAGCACTTGATGCTCTTGCAGAGGATCAGTATTCAAACCCCAGCACCCACATTGGGCAGTAAAATCATGTATAACCACAGTCCAGGGAATCTGACAAGCTTATCTGACGGTGCTGCACAGACTTGATGCACATACAGACAAGAAGACATGTACACATCAACAAAAAAATAAATCTTAAAATGTGATAAAAATCAGATGTACCACAGACCTAATAAACTTACTTTATTCCTATCATTTGAGACATGGGGAAGTCCCAGAGGAGATAGTATGGTAACATTCTCTTGCTAAGAATATCTAGCCCACTAATCCTTGTTTCCTGGACATGAAGAGAAACAGGAAGACACATGTCTGACACAGAGAAATTTTACTGTTATAATTAATATTCTCTCATATCCAATGATGATTACATGTTGCTATTTACTTAAGCTGTGGCCCTATGAAGAAGGCAACCAAATCATGACAGACATAATTTGAGATTCACTCCATCACAAGAGCAACCTAGTAAAGGAGGTATTGATTTCACAAATACTGGAGGAATGAGTCTTGAATAATAAGGGTTAAAACTGTTGTCTTTAAGGCCAGAGTAAAAAGGGATAGGTATTTTGCCTCACTTGGCCTAAAATAAAGATTTTGTAGAAATTGATTCAGTTACCATGCAGCTCCAAGCCAGATACAGTACTGAGATTTAGTTACAAGAAACTGAAATTGAGAAAAATTACAGGTGAAATCAAAGCAGGCAACTCAAGAAACTGAGTGAAAAACATGTTCTCAGTTAAACCGAGACCTAGTACTGAATGTCAACCCAAGAGAGAAATCCTTAAGCATAAAATATAAATTCATGCTATTGACCTAAGATACTGTTTTTGCATAGGAATATAATCTTAGTGTGAACAGGTCAAGCCAATAGAAGTAGAGAAAGACCCTCAGATTATAGTAAATGCTAGTATATATTATTCATATTTAAATCTATGTACTAACAGAGTATAACTGAAATGCTCGTTAAGTTGATGTCTCCAAATTCATAGTTGTTGAAAGTTAATGTGGTCTGCATCACTGTCCTTACTTTCAGCTGAAGGGAAATCGTTTTAGTTTTGTTGTGATCTTATCCTAAGGACATATTGATGCAGCAGCCACCTGCAGCTTGTTCGTTTACAAGGATGATCATTATCAGACCATACTTAGAGACCCACAGGTATTCAAACTTTGCTGTTATCATACTTTTTCATATCCCATTCCCACAAATGTTTAGCCTTGTACAATGTCATTGGATCAAGGAAAGAAGCATACACAAAGCAAGCATTTGCTACACAATAAATTTAGTCTACCTCTCTTGGTTATAGAGTATATTTTGCTACTATTATCTATCTATCTATCTATCTATCTATCTATCTATCTATCTATCATCTATCTCTGTATCTATCATCTATCTATCAACTATCTCTACCATCTATCTATCTATCTATCCTCTCTCTCTCTCTCTCTCTCTCTCTCTCTCTCTCTCTCTCTCTCTCATCTATCAAATGAGTTAGTGGACATATGGTATTTGAGCATTGCTTGCAGATTGACTTACAGGACTATGAGCACAGTGAAATTGATTCTTAAATATACAGAACCAGCAGCTGTCTTGTATCACTTCACCAAGAATTACTCAGTTTTGCTTAACTGGTGTGCTAAAATCACTGACTCAGCTTAATCAAGCCTGATGAATCTATCCACATGTTGGTTTACTAGCTTATAATGAGCTTACTGTTTGTCTTAAGCAATGAAAGTATTCATTTTTTTCAAGTAGAATTTTATTTTACTAAAACCACATATATTAGCAACACAAAGTATTGCATTATACATTTATCATACTTTCATTACAAATTTCTGTAAAGTTTTTAATTAATTAATTCTTGTGTGATGTTGAGGATCAAACTGAGAGCCCCATGAAGACTGGCCTCCAGTTTTAACTCTGAAAACAAAAGGCTTTCCATAGGACACTTTGTAGTAGAAACATGGTTATAGATAAAATGAAAGCAAGGGACTAGAGTGGGGGTTGAGGATGAGAGATGGGGGAGTCAGGGAAGTAGGGGGGAAGTCTCCTCTGAAGATTTCTGTGTTACAGCTCTCCAGTATTACAGCTCTTTAGGAAAACAGTCTTAGATGATACTCAATGAAACAGCTTGTGCACATATGCTTTATTCAGCATGAATCAAGGGCTACATATTTATATGAAACTTGGAGAATGGGATGGAGTTTTTCTTAGGGTGAAATTTCATTGACTGGGGTTTAAGATTCTAGGGCTACCTCACTTCCATGGAGAAGCATTCCAGTAAGTTGAACATATAATTTTGCCATGGATTAGGTTACCTTCCTAAGGAAGGAGATTGGAAGTGGGGTCTCCTTGATCAGGAGAAGAAGAGTAAGTCCCACTAAGAAAAAGGAGTCCTTCCCTTTGTGTCCAGCTCAGCAAAGCTGTCTGGACATAGTAGAAAACAACCTTAGTAGCAAGATACACAGAAACACCATATATTTTGTCTTGAGGACATGAAAAAGTAAGTATTAATGTGACTGAGAAATTTCCTCCTTCCTGTATAACTTTCATAGTAGTAGAAGGTGATATAATTGTTTTGAGGGGAGAGAAAATCTATCAGTGATCTTACCCAGAGCTGGGATTTGCATGTTGAAATACTGACCAGCCAGGCAAGATCTTCCCAATAATTCAATAGTGGGGTGACTATTATGGAGCAATTATCCACTCTCTGGTTGGATCTGAGGCTTGATCCAGCGATAGAATTTTATGTCTGGTACTATAATTCTAATCAAAGCCCATGCCTAGGGAGGTCATAGTTCTAGTGTAGAATTATTGTTATTTTGCTAAGTGAAAGTGGTATCAAATTGCCTTCCAAATACTTATATATCCATTTTCGTAGGCTGCTCTAAACTTTGGTAAGAGAGAATTTGCAGGGAGGGCAATGGAGACAATTATCACTGCTTATAGTGTTGAAAATAACAGACATTCTACTCAATCATAAAAGAAACATCTTCATCAACTCTACCATCACTACCTTCAAGGCTCAGGAAACATCATTGAAGGGAAGAGGAGAAATCATGTTAGATCTAGGTGATGGGGATGAGCTCTATAAAATGCTATCTTCTGGGCCTGACATGGCTACCACACTCATGATCTCACAGGAGCTGTGACTATCCCAGTGTTTTCCCTTGTTGTTTCCTATCTACAGAGAAGTAGAGAGCATCTTCCATCACAGGCTCCTGCTTAGAAAATGTTCTACTCATGCTCATAGGGCCATCTGAAATTGTTAACAAAATAAACCCGCCCTCCTTTAGGTTCTTTCTGTAACTAATTTTGATCACAATGACAAAGATCTAATTCATGAAAATGTTTTCTGAGTGAAAAAAAATGTAGATAGAATGTAACATATTAAGTAGGAAATCCCTATATTTCCAGATTCACGGCTACTTTGTCTCTTTGGGGGCATGGTTACTATATACCCAAACATCTAAATGAGTTGATTTTATTTGTCAAACTCTCTGAATTGTTAAAATAGCCAGGTGCATCATTGCCAGGATCATATCTGCCAAAATTATGAACTAAATTTCTTGTATCCTCTGAGTCATAGATATTTCAAATATGCAGTAATTTTTTTCATCAGTATATTTTTATTTTGCACAGGGTAGAGTTAATATGTAATAGTAAGCTCTCTGATGGAATATTGAGTCTGATGCTTTTTCTTTTCTATTCTTTGGATATAATGAAATAGCCATTGAAATATTAGTCAGATACCTGTTCTGGTGTTACAGTTACAGATATAAGAGAAATAAAAGAAATATTTGAGAAAGTCTGCTGAATGGACATGTTAGTGTTAATTATTTCCTTACAAATTTCAAATAGAAAGTACTTGCTGTATGGAAATACTAAAAAGGAAATTAGATAATATACCATACAGAGTTGCTTCATGTGGGTACAGGTTTCCACACATGACCAATGAATATAATTAATGTATTTCACTTTATCTAAGCTTAAAGGTAACATACAACATGTGCTAACATGACAAATTTTATTTATCTCTTATTGCAGTTATTATAATATTGTTTTATTCCCCTTTTTAATGTGTTGATGGCCACTCTGTCTGGAGACCAATCCATACCACATACACTTTGACCTTTGTTTTCTAGCTCCTTTTTGTTCCTACACAGAGAAGTTTTGATTGATTTTTACCTATTGTTCTATTCATCAAAGCATGACAGCACAAGCCAAGAAACAATAGAAAAAGAAAATATCAAGAAACAATCTAACAATAGAACCAATTTTATTTTCCTGAAAACTTTCCCAGAGGAAGAAAGCAGGAAGGATGCCATGTTTGGCATGGTTAATGTGTGCCTTCCTAATTCATTCTTTTAGCATGATTCCTTCTGGTTCATTTTAACCCTGATGGGATTCTCTATGATGGTCATTAAATTTCAAAGTACTGCACAATTAAGGATTAGTTAACTATTAGACCATGTAATGCTACTCTGATTTATGCAAGCTTCATTAAAATATTTTTCAGCTAAGATCTGAAGGGGATATGAAATGCATCAGATGTGAGAATTCAAATCAATTTAATGAGACTTTCCCTTTCTTGAATTCCAGCAATGTGCCGAGACGATGCCACATATTTCAGAGAATATACAGAGACATAAAGTGTTAGCAGTGATGTCAGAGGAGAAATTTAGTATTTGAATACCACAAAGGAGACTAAACATACAGCCAAACAACATACACATATGAGTACCATTAGCATAATAAGAGAATGAAGAAGTTTTGAGTTAGAATGCATTCAATAAGTCATATACCTGCTTTATCTTTAAATTACATTAACTGCACTTTAGGATTCTTATTTTTACTGCTAGGTAACAAATGATCTGAAATATAACATGTATCCACTGCAGCAGGCCAGCAGGTCATGTGGGCTTTTGCAGGATTCTATTTAGTTTTTCAAAACTGATAATAAGATATTGTCTGCTCACACTTTTCTCAGGCAAGTTGGGTGAAAAGAATCCTTTTGTGCTCAGCCATAGTGTTGGGGATGCTTGCAACTGAGTAACTCATTTACTGTTCCCTTCCTTGCTATGAATAAAGGATCATTCTTATGCACAAGTACTCCACTGTTTCTCATATGACTGCTCCAGCACTAAGCAGCCTTAGCAAATCTAGACCATAGGCTCCAAGTCCATAGAACTTCCCATTGCTCTTCCTCATCTGGGAGAACTTTCCACTGTTTCAGAGTTTTGTCTGCATATCTTAGGCTTACCTATGTGTCCTCTCTATTTCAGCTGGAAATAAGAAGTAGTTATTAATGAGACAATCTTGATGATGACTGACTGCTGTTATGTTCCATACTTACTTAGATATTTTTGGTTGCTAAGCAAAAGTGTCAACCTGGTAGAAGGAGTCAAACCTTTGGAGTTTTGCCTATGCAAAGTTTATAATGATAGAAAAAAAACCCAGGATATTTTATGATGATATAATGACATGACATAGATAAAGAATTTACCAGCACACACTAATTTTAACAGAATTGTGCTGGTAGTGGCCTCATTATTGTTGCTATCAAGTATGATTATCATTACTGAATTTTAATTTGAAAGATCAGGGTAACTCTTAATAGATTTTCAGAGGGCATTTGTGGTTTATGATGAGTTTACCCTTAGTCTGGAAGCCATACTATCAAATCATGGAGAGGACCTGAGTTATTAAACCCAATGCATTAAAAAGTTTATAGCCAAATGCATTTTTTTTTTACCTTTTAAAGAGTGTTTTTTTGTCCTGCTTTTATGCCCTCAAGACAGGCTTTCCTTTACCCATGCCACCAGGGCCAGCTCTATGTCACTGCCCAGGTCAAATGCTAGCACATCTCGTTCTTCCCAGGGACAGACCACAGCCAGAGGGGGTAAGGCAGAGGAGGCAGCTCTCCTAAACTTACACCAACAAGGTGTATGCTGCTCTCCCTATAGCTACAGCAGGGGATGTACAAGGCCAGATTTCCTGCACTCATGTCACTGGGGACTGGTCAATGCTAGAGAGCTAGCACTGAGATCATGAAAGTCTCAGAGCTGGCCCTGACACTCCACCTACTGAAGCACTTCAGAAAGCAAGCTTGCACCTTTCCTGGGCAGCACAGTATAGTTGGCTCTGGTATCTTGGGCACAGAAGAGCCATTCCTGCCCTTTGCTAGATTTCTCAGGCAGCAGATCAGGTCTCACCCCTTGCCTTAGCAAATCAGAAGAGGGGGAGCTGGGCCTAGTTGCATGGTGGCAGGAGAGGGCTGATCATCTCAATTACTACCAAGCACAAATCCAAGGTTTGAGTTGGCCCACTCAACATCTACACCATCTCTGAAATTCTGGAGTATTTAAATCCAAATATAGATCCAAAACTGTAGGACCGCCATGACATAGGAAAAAAAAGTCCTGGTGAAAATCCAGTATTGATAGTGTAAAAGAAGCCAGAGGCCTTGAACCAGACCAATGATTAATTACAATGAAGATTCACAAATAAACTGTTTGGGCAAAGAGGTATACTATGTGATACACCATTCTGCAACTTTCATGACAAGGTGATTTAGTTTGGCTCGGTTTTCTTTTTCTTTTCTTTTTCTTTTTCTTTTTTATTTCTCTCTCTCTCTCTCTCTCTCTCTCTCTCTCTGTGTGTGTGTGTGTGTGTGTGTGTGTGTGTGAGGGAGAGAAGAGAGTGGATAAGGTCATGAGTGGGATGGAATGTATGAAGTAAAATTCACAAAGAACCAATACAAAGTTTTTTAAAAGGTTATTTTTAAGATTTGATTTTTATTTTAAATTGTGGTGTGTGTGTGTGTGTGTGTTTGTGTGTGTGTGTGTTTGTGTGTGTTATACCTACCAGTTCACAGTGAATAAAAGAAAGCATCAGATCTGCTAAAGCCGGAGCCCACATGGGGCTGTGTACCACCCTCTGAACTCTGGTCCTCTAGTTCTTGAGAAGAACAGTAAGCAAACTCATCTTACATTTTGAGCCACTTCTCCATACATGTCTCTGTGTTTTTAGAGGAAAATTGAGCTTTTTGTTTATTTGTTTTTTTGCTTGTTTTTACTTTGCATATATTATTGGTTCAAAATTTTCTTATGATGTTTTCTTATATATTACCATGTACTCGGCTAGTAATTGGTCCTCCATTACAATTTCTATTCTCTACTCCCACTTCATTCCAAAGGTCAGGGTACCAACTACAAGCATCCTAAACATAAAAAAGCATTTCTATGTCTCAGCAATGAGCTTGGTTCATATCTACAGCTCACGGTTGTCTCCAATAATGGCTATCTGGATTGGCTCATCACAAATGCTATTTCATCTTTAAAACTTTCACTTTTCATTCTTCAAAATGAAAAGAAAACAAAAAGTGACAAAACATAAACATGAATGAATACATTACTATTTTAGTTTGTCCTTCGAGATTCATTTCTTAGGAACTCTGTCTCCCTGAAAGGTGACCTTCTGTAACCAGGTGGGACTAACATTGAAAGGAGGGAGACATCAACCCAACCATTAAAATTTCAACCAGAAATTTGCCCTGTCTACAAGACGCTCAGGGATAAAGAAGGAGAAGAGATTAAGCGAACTACCAACAATTGACTAACCCTATGAAATACATCCCATATAAGATAACCAATCCCTGACACTGTTAATGCTACTCTGCTGTGCTTGCAGACAGGAGCCTAGCATAACTATCTTCTGAGAGGCTTCATCCAGCAGCAGATGGAAACAGATGCAAAGACCCACACCCAAATTTCAGGCAATGCTCTGAGAGTCTTGTGGAAGTGTAGGAGATAGAATTGAGCAAATTCTGGAGGGGTCACATGCCCACAAGAAGACATACATAGTCAACTTACCTGGACCCAGGGAGGCTTACATAGACTGAACTACCAAACAAAGAGCATGCAGGGGCCAGTCCTAGGTCCCCTATACATTTTTAGCAGAAGTGCAGCTTGGTCTTTATATAGGTCCCCTAACAGTAGAGGCTGTATATGACTTGGTTGTCTGCCATTGGATATCCTTCCCCTAACTAGTTGGGCCTCAGTAGAAGAAGATGTGATTAGGCCTATTGCCACTGGATATCCCAGGTTGGGGTGTTTGGCTGCCACTGGATATACCCATGGTGGCTTCCTGTTCTATGAGGAGAAGGGGAGAGGCTAATGGAGAGAGGGAATTATAAAGGTGGGACTTGGAGAAGAGGAAGGATGGGGGATTTGGAACAATCAGGATATTAAATATATAGATAAATAAATGAAGAATTAAGGAAACAAAAAGAAAAGATAGGAAAAAGAGACTGTGTCTGCGAGTAATACTAAGAGATGGTGGCTTTTTAAGGGATGAACTAGTGTAAATAGTTAATCACAAGGAAGAAATTAAGTGGCACTCATTGGATTAGTCAATCCTTCTAGAAGTAAGTTGCTGTGAACCAGACATTTTCTCTTCTTATTTTTTCCCTCTCCGTAGTTTCTGTCTCTCATGCTCCCGTCATGTAATATCATCTGCTATGAGACCCTTACCCAAGCTAAGAAAGTTCTAGCATCATGCTGTCCACTTTCCACAATGGTGAAAAACTAAAGTCTCCTTTCTTTATAATGTATCCAGTTGCAGATAATTTGTTACAGTAACACTAAACAGACTTGCAGACCAATGAACACAAGACTCTCATGAACAATTGAAATAGTACCCATCTCTATCATCTAACATCTGTTCTTTGTAATCTCAGTTTCTCAACCAGTGATCTAAATAAGCCTTCTTTCACTTTCTTTTTTAAAAATGTTTTTAGTTTTTTGAAAATTTCATGCAATATATTTGTATCATATTTGCATTGGTTCCCCAACTTCTCCCAGATACACTTCCCTTCTCTTTACCCTCCCAACTTCATGTTCTCTCCCTCTCTCCCTCTCTCTCTCTCTCTCTCTCTCTCTCTCTCTCCCTCCCTCTCTCTCTCTCTTATCGCATCAAGACCAGTTTATATTTCCTATATACTATACACTCTAGGACCAGAGGTGACTGCAGCAGAGAACATAACTCATAAAGAAAACCAACCTTATTCTGATTGAATGAAGAACTGCTATTATTTAGTTACAACAAAAGAAAACAAAAATTGGCATCAATGATCACAGGTTCTAAGAACTGAAAAACATCAGTTTAAAACTGTTTATTCCTTATTTAAGTCACTGTTTCTCACAAACAGTTAAGTATTACATGGGTTTATATACGAAATGGTAGGTGGATATATAATATATAATAAATATATAATATATAATATATAATATATAATATATAACATATAACATATAACATATAACATATAATATATGATATATGATATAATATATAATATATGATATATAATATATGATATATAATATAATATATGTAATATATAATATAATGTATAATATAATATATGATATATCATATATGATATATCATATATTATATATTACATATTATATAATATATTATATATTATATTGTATATATTGTATATATTATGTCTATTATATGTATAATTATATATTATATATATAATAGACATAATGATGTAAACAAAAGGTAACTTTACCTAAAATTTAAAAAGCAAATAAGAGATTATTTTAAAATATGACAGTTATTATTAGCTAGGCATGACATATCAACCCAATAATTAAACTTGCAAATTATTTTTTAAATGTCTAAGGTTTTTGCCAAGGTTTGGGGAAATGCCAGCAGAGTGTGTAGTTGTTAAAGACCAGAAGCTCTGCAGAGTGGTGAGTGTTGGAGATCAGCCAGCTTTGTTTCTCGTGTGTGTGTGTGTGTGTATGTGTGTGTGTGTGTGTGTGTCTATGTTTCAGAGCCAGCTCCAGTTCCTAAACAGGACATCATTTCTCACTAACACCTTTGAGTGGCCCTAACAAACTGGATTACACAGTGTTGGAAACAATGAAAACTGGATTGAACATTTGATATATGAAGGAATCCTAACGTTGAGGGCAAAGATACCTTGTCAAATTGTCTCACAAAAGGAGAAAGTAGTAGGTGTCCAGCAGGAAACCTGTACTTCCTTTTGTCCCCTAACTCAGATTCCTACTGAATAGGTAGAAAAGCAGTTGACAAAAGAAGCTTCCAGAGTATGCCAGAAGCACCACAGAAGATTCTCTCTTAGGAAATACATAAACATTTGTGTTATTTCTGTCTTATACTACTTATTTATAGAAAATTATTTTTTTATATTTAGGTTTTTTGTTTGTTTGTTTGTTTGTTTGTTTGGTCTGTGACATGTGTATCCTCCAACTTTACCTTTTTAATTTTATTTTTAACTTTTTGATACACCAATGATTTTTGTTTATCTTAATGAAATGCAACATGAGTTGATAATCAAAAGGTTGAAAAAAATGACTTGTGAAGTTTAAGCATGGCATAGCAGAACTAAGAAAACTATAGTTAGATACACAGTCATGCAACATTCTCAAGTAACTGATAGAGCTCCTAGAGATGGGCACGCGCAAGGAAATGATCTAAACACATGACCAGCTTAATGAAGCCAAACAGCATTAAAAAAGATGTGAGATAGCAATAGCAGAACTACACTGTCTCAGTAGCACAGGTCTGTTCAATAAGAAAATCCAAATGGAAAAGCCATAGGAATTAAAAATGTGTAAGACCTTGAGCTGTGATGTGGCTCCACAGGGGAAAGCATTTGCTGTCCATACCTAGCAAACTGATTTTGATCCCAGAAATCCCTGTAATCCATGTAAACTCCCACAATGAAATGAAAGAGAGAGCAGGAGAATAGCCCTGCTGCACCCGGCCCAGCTAGCCTGGAGCATGCAGCATGACAAAAAGTGCCAGGATGGACCCCGACTCAACAAACAAGCAAAGAAGTAATTCCCAATTGCTGTCCCAGGCTGGGACATGAATGCGATAGCATGAACATAGTCAGACTCACACAAACACACATTATACAAGTACATAATAAAAAATATTCTTAATTACAATATGTGAAGCTAGACATATATATTCTGGCTACAATAAAGATAACAATATGCCGAAAGATATAAATATATATATATATATATATATATATAATTTATATATAAAGTATATATATGCACTCCATATATAGATAGAAGGAGCATATAGCAAGTGCATATATCTATATATCTACATATATTCTATACAGAGAGTATACACCTAGAGAGATTTTATATATATATTCTATATATAGTATATATATTATATATGAGAGAGAGAGAGAGAGAGAGAGAGAGAGAGAGAGAGAGAGAGAGAG
>NW_021604669.1:3962922-4019996 GCF_004785775.1 Grammomys surdaster | reverse complement strand
GAGAGAGAGAGAGAGAGAGAGAGAGAGAGAGAGAGAGAGAGAGAGAGAGATCTGGAAAAAATTGCAAGTAGTTACATTTTGAACATTGTAACACCTGCGTCCAGTTGGAAATTAAAAAGTATTTTAACGCTTTTCAAGAAATGCAAAGAAAGCATGAGAGTAAAATTAAGCAAGAGGAACTGGCAGAGACAAGAAGAAACTCTGATGTAAACATTGAAAAAAGAAAAGAAAAATAGTGAAAGAAAAGTGAAGATTACTCTTCTGGGTAAGAATCTAACTAGGCTGGCCTCCCAAAAGAAAATGAGATTGCTTAGCCAACCTGAATACTGTGAGCAAATGACAGTGCAACTATAACCAGAGAAGAGAAGAAATTTAATGTTATTCAAAGTAATTATTAATCTGAAAGTTCTGCATCTTGGTGAAACAGAGCATCGTAGGACACAAATTAACAAACCCAATAAGTAACAAGTAGATAATCTGAAGCGTCTTCCCACTATCACAGGCAAGAAATACCTAACACTGGAAGGGAACAAACACTTCAGACTCAACAATCTACACTTGGAAAATTATCCTAAGTGCTTAAAGAAATACTAATTATTAAAGAAAGAAATATCAAGGATAGTTTAATTAGATTATTCTATCTTTAAATTTTATGTTGTAAACGAAATATTTCTAGTCTTACCTGTACTAAATTTACAGTTTCTTTCTGACGTGTTCGTATTCACTTTGTCTAAACATTCTTTTAATTAAGGCATTCCAGTTTTATGCTTCTTTACAAATAGTTCCTTTAATCTATATTAAAAAATAAAAAAAGGAAAATAGAGAAGCAATTCTCAATCTATTTTATGAGAGCAACGATATTGTTAATATCAGTAACAGAGAATGATCTTACATGAAATACAGATTAAAGTATTTTAAAGTATAAAATTGGCCAATCTATCCAATACTGGCCCAACTGCGGACTCAACCCATGGGAGAGAGCCAACCCCTGATACTACTAATGATTTTCTTCTATGCTTGCACACAGGACCATATCATAAGTGTCATCTGAGAAGCTTCAACCAGCAGCTGATAGGAACAGATGCAGAGACCCACATCGGAACATTAGGTAGAGTTGAGGGAGTCTTGTGGAAGTGTGAGGGAAGAATTGCGGGAGCTGGAGAGATCAAGGACAGCACAAAAAGACTTATGGAGCCAACTAACCAAGGCCCATGGGAGCTCACGGAGTCTGAACCAGCAAACAATGAAAATTCAGGGGCTGGACCTAGGCCACCTATATATATGTAGCAGATTTGCAGCTTGGTTTTCCTGTGGGTCCCCTAAAAATTGGAGCAGGGTCTGTTTCTGATTCATAGTCTGTTGCCTTGTTGCCTGCTTTTGGATTCCTTTCCTCAAGCTGGGCTGCCTTGTCTTGCCTCAGTGAGAGAGGATAATCTTAGTCCTGAAGTAACTTAATGTGTTGGTGTGGGTGTGGGGGTCCGACCTCTAAGGAGAAGGGCAGATTGGAAGGGGGAAAGTTTGGGGTAAATAGAACTAGGAAAAGAGGAGAAAGGAGGGGCTGTAATCATGATGTAAAGAGAGGAAATAAATTGATTAATGAAAAAAGATTTGACCAATCAGTATGAATATCAACATAGAAACAAATGGTTTCATAATGTCAATAAATCAATCCTAGGAGTATATTGAAGGGGAAAACATGAGTCACAAGCTTCTGTAATTTTGTGCAGCACAAAACTAAGAGCAATTAAAAGATTTTTGAAGGGCTATAGGACTTAAAGTAATACACATCAATCAATGATGAGTGTATGCATATTATGCATGTTATATATAGAGAATATATATATATATTAATATATATTAAGTCTGGATGTGAATAAGCAAATTAAAATGCAATGTAACTCTTACAGTATATATTAATTTAATATACATGAATATTTGGATATACATATATATCATATTTAAGTATATTATATATGTGAAAAATCAAATGATCTGTAAGTTAATTTATAAATAAGCTGTAATACCATGTATTACAAAGTTTAGTATCTGTAAGATTTATTTTTAAATATTGTTTGCAATTTCACATATGCATATATGTTCTGATCAAACACCTGTTTTCTCACCATTTAAAAAAAATTATTTAATCTTTCCTGTTACACTCCAGATTTTGTTCCCCTCCTGGTCTACCCTCTGACTGTTCTGCATCCCATACATCCTCCCCCCTACCTGTCTCCACGAGGATGCCCCAACCCCCACTCACTCTCCCCACTCCACCAGACCTCCTGAGTCCCTGATGCCTCTAGACTCTTGAGGGTTAGGTGCATCTTCTCCGACTGAACCCAGTAGTCTTTTGCTGTAAATGTGTTGCGGGCCTCAGATCAGCTGGTGCATGCTTCCTAGTTGTTGGTCCGGTGTCTAAGAGATCTCAGGAATCCAGGTTAATTGAGACTGCTGGTCCTCCTACAAGGTTGCCTTCCTCCTCAGCTTCTTCCAGCTTTTCCCTAATTCAGCCACAGGGGTCACCTGTTTCTGTCCGTTTTTGTTTTTTGTTTTTTGTTTGTTTTCTGTTTTTTGTTTTTTGTTTGTAAACCACTGAATTTCAGCAGTGCTAACGGAGTGTGCAGGGGTACAGAGCCATCTACGTGAATGTGAATACTTTCTCGGGACTGCATATCTAACAATAACTGACAGTCCTTCCTCTAGCAATCAGCAAATGACCATAGTTCCTCTCTAGTTAATGTTGAAATGTTCAATTTCCTATCTTGATCTTGTACTTGGTCTTGTGAATATAGCCACAGCGACTGTGAGTTCATGTGTCCAATGTTCCTGTCAGGTCCAGAGAACTGTGTTTCACTGCCTCTGGTTCTCCAACCTTTCTCCTCTCTTTCCGAGGATCCCTGGGTCTTCAGAGGGAAGAATATGATATAGACATCTCATTTAGAGCTGGGCATTCCTGATTCTTCTCTGTAAGTCAATAGTTGTGTATTTGCAGACAAATTGCTACCTATTGCAAAAAGAAGCTTTTCTGATAAGGATTGAGAAATACAGTAATCCATGTTTATAAAGATATGTACTCAGAAGGAATTTTAATACTATGATTCTTTGCTAGGGACTATGGCTTAGCTAGCCATGGATTTATGGCTCATTTGATAATATGAGGCATGAGTTCTATCTTTTGGAGTTGGTCTTAAATGCAACAGGAAGGTGTCTGGCTAATCTCACAATGCTAGTTTAAGTGGGCATATTTTCCCAGCTAAACCATTACTGTAGCTTCAGAGATTCACACCTGGGTAAAATAGTTGTTTACTTTTCTCTCTCTGTAGTTCACATGATCTTTCCAGTACTATGTAAGCTATCCATCCAGAATGAAGCTTCCAAGTCAGTACCAGCCTGAGTTTGCCATGTCCTGTAACTTAAATATGTTTTGTCATCAGCAAATGGGTCTTGTCATCATGATATGGAAGGCAGCCAATTTTAGTCATAATAAAGATTTCATTTCTTAAGCATTTTTTCCAGTAGTTCTCAACCTTCCCAATGCTGAAATCATTTAATACAGCTCCTCATGACCCTAATCATAAAATTACACTGTTGCTCCTTCATAATTGTAATTTTGCTACTGTTATAAACAGTAATGAAAATATCTAATATGCAGAACATCAGATATGTGACCTCCCACAGGAGTCCTGATACACAGGTTGAGAGCCACTGGTTTATGAAGCAAAGACATTACCCTCCAGAATGTGAAGAAGAATCTAGCAAATATACCCTAAATTCATTTTGAAAATCAGAAGGAACAAAAATGGTCTTTTAAAAATTGTCAAGGACTAACTAATTCAGAGGATGACTGCTTCTAAGATGTAGCTTAAAACTACAGTCATCAAAAAGCCTTCCAGTGTCAGAGCAGAGACACATCAATCAACAGAGCAGAACAGTGAGTCTAGAAATAACCCTCGCAAATAAGATCAATTGATTTTCAGAAAGGGTTCAAAGGCAATCTGATGGAAGAAGGATAGTATTTTCAACAAATACTGCTATAGGAATTGATCATCCACATGCAAAATAAAGAATATTGACCCATAAATCCATACAAAAATTAAGTAAAACTGAGTCACATTTCTGAATGCAAAGATTAAAACTATAACGCTTGAATAAACACAAGATGGGATAATTTCATGAGTGGTTTCAGATGAGTCACAGGTTTCTTAGATACAATATCAAAAGGGCAATCTATAAATAGTGAAAGTAAAATTGGAATAAAAAAAATTAAAAATGTCTTTTTTGATAGAAGTGTGATTTATTACACAAGATCAGAAGCTATAGACTTGGTGGAAATGCTTACAAATACACTCCTGATGAATTCCTTGCTGTTTTGTTATGTACAGAAGTGTTACACTCAATATGGAGGAAATAATGTTCTTTTTAGAGGGAAATGTCATGTATTTGGATCTTGATGTTACTTTTAATGGAAGAGAGGACTGTAAAAGACACAAATGAATACCTCACAGAGCTAATTCATTTAGAATTGATCATCAATATAGCACTAGGACAATGTCGATTAATTTTACACTGTAATACCTCTAAACATCTATGGTATAATATGGTGAAAATAAAAGTGAAGAGAGACTTAAGAACACCACACAGTAGAGTGGAGTGGTCAGATTTTGCACATGATGCTGATAGAACCAAAGCATTCAAAAGTCTGTTTAAAAAGAGGACATGATAAAAATAAACTGCCTAGCTATGAATCCCACCTCTTGGTATTTATTGATGTGAAAACTATCATTATGTTCACACAAACTTTATGCAGGCAGGTATTTGAAATATGTTTGTGCACACAGAGAAATACCTTGAAATAATTCAAAACCTATCAACTGCTAAGTGGCCAAAGACTGTTTTAGATAAGGAAAAGAAGACAAAGCATGAAGAAATATAGATAGGTCTCACAGCCATTGTGTCAAATATAAGAAAGTCCCAAGAGTTAAAATGCTGAATGGTGTCATATAGATGCTGCATAGTTTCCATTATGTCACATGAAAAAGCTGGACACTAGTGGTTTCCAGCCCTTGAGTATGAATGGACCATAACAAACAAATGAACAGGAGGATGCAATGGTTAGTTGTCATGTTGCAGTGGTGGTCACATAAGTAAGTGTAAGTTTTCTGCACATGAATTAACATCAGGTGTTTGTGTGTGTGTGTGTGTGTGTGTGTGTGTATGTGTGACAGAGACAGAGAGAGGCAGAGAGAGAATGCTTGAGATAGTTTAATGTGTTAGTGAGCTGACCTCACATTCCAAATCCTCCTTCTTGCTCCTCCTTGGTGTTGATACTACAAATGTGTACTATTCCTGAATAGTACCATATTTAGACAAAAATAAATGCTCTAAAATCATTTTGAAAATGAAAGAATTCAGGAAATTATATTTATGTCAACCTTATAAAACTGTTTTGCCAAATTCCATATTTTAACATAGAATACTTTCTATTTTACACTTTTGCCATTCTCATCATTTGGGGAAGTATTTATTTGGTGTTTTGATGATAAATTGTACGGTAAATCACCTTTTAAATTTGTTGAAGCATTAACATGTTCTGCTTTTTCTATGAAGCTATTCAAAATACTCAGGGGTTTCCCTGAGTTTGTAAGAATTTGTAGGATTCTGTGATGGTTTGTACATGCTCAGCCCAGGGAGTGGCACTATTAGAAGGTGTGGTCCTGTTGGAGTAGGTATGACCTTGTTGGAGTAGGTATATAACTGTGGGTGTGGGCTTTAAGACCCTCATCCTAACTGCCTGGAAGCCAGTATTCTGTTAGCAGCTTTCTGATGAAGATGTAGAAATCTCAGCTCAGCTTGTACCATGCCTGGATGGAGGCTGCCATACTCCTACCTTGATAATACTGGACTGAAATTCTAAATCTGTAAGCCAGCCCCAGTTAAATGTTGTCTTTACAAGAGTTGCCTTGATCATGGTGTCTCTTCACAGCTGTAAAACCCTAACTAAGACAGACTCATTTACCTGATATAGTCTGGTACAAATCCTTTGGATGTCACTTTCTATGCTATGGTGTATTTTGTTCTTCATGCAGCTGTTTGTATTAGGGTCCTTAATCATTTTTATTCTTATGTTTTTTGAGATTCTTATTAGTAAATATTTTCTTTAGGTTAGCCCCACATTAATTAACATCTGGTGCAGAACATAGTACATTTTGTATGTAGAAATATTGATCTATTCGAATATGAACAGCCAAAAGTCTTTATTTCCTCAGTTTTGTGTTACTAATATTTTTGTGAGTAGACTGTTCAACAAGGCTGTATTTATCCAACACTTTATTTTGTTTTATTAATTTATCAATATTATCTCCCAAATCATATATTAATTTTATTCCTACATATTTAATAATTCTGGATATTAGCACATTCTCTTAGATTATTATTTACCAAGATGGTTTGATAATTCTGGTTCTTTACCCATCATTTTAGGTATTCAAACAATCTTGTCAGTAGACAATACATGTGCACTATAGATATTTACAATTAACTTATTGGTTTAAACAAGTTTAATTATAGATAAATGTGTGGAGAACCAATATTGTTAAAATATTGTGGATCTAGGTTGACTTTGGACAATATTTAACAAGGCATTATAACTTCCCTTCCATAATCTTATATAACTGTAGTCAACATGTGTCTTAGTCAATGTTTTGTTGAAGTGAACAGGCACTATCACCACAGGAAAGCATTTAATTGGGTCATGCTTACAGCTCAGAAATTTAGTCCATTGTCCAAAATGGCATGCAAGCAGATATGGTATAGAGAACTCTCTGAGAGTTCTATATCCGGATCCACAGGCAACAGTCAGAGAGATACTAGACCTAGCTTGAGTACTTGTAACCACAAAGCTCACCACAAATGACATACTTCCTTCAACAAGGCCATACCTACTCCAAGAAAACCACACCTCCTAATCCTTGTAAAATAGTACCACTCCCCAATGAACAATCATTCAAATCTATGAGCATTTGGGGGTCATTCCTATTCAAATCACCATGTTCTCCTCCTTAGTCCCATAGGCTTATCATAATGCAAAAATGTATTCAATCTAACTTAAAAAGTACCCGTATTCTATAACAGTCTCAACACTGTTTAAAAGTTCAAAGTCGATTCTGAGACTCATGGCTGTATTTTAAATGTAACTTCCTGCAAAATAAAAATGTATTAAGTAGATTATATACTTTTAACACACAATGATACAGAATATACATTGCCATTCCAAAATGGAGGAAAGGGAACATACCGAGGAAATAGTCAACCAATGTAAGACACAACACCAGCACGAAAAACACTGCATGTTCATGTTTGATGTCAAAACATTCTTCAAATATCTAACATCTTTGAGTTTTGTTAACTATGACATACTTCTCTCTTGGGATAGTTCAACAAGCAATTTGCTGCTTTCCGAAGCAGGTATCGCATGCCTCTGGAATCTCCAACATCTTAGGGTATCTAAAACCATTCAGACTTCACGTTCACAGCTTCATGCAAATGACTGTCTAGGTCTCCATGCAGAAACATCCCTGATACACAACTGACTTCAGCAGCTTTCAAGGGAGGTTGTTTTGCTTTGCTTTGCTTTGTTTTGTTTTGTCTTTTTTTGTTTTGTCTTTTGCCATGGTGGGAGAGACCACATGGCTTCAGCTGCCAAGTTCTGCTACTTGCTCGGTCTGGAACTTGGTTACCTCATTCAAATATAGTTTCATCGGCTTTCTATTTTTAATGGTTTCTTTCACTGTGTAAGCTTGGCTGTTCTGAAAATGGTCTGTTTACCAGCCTGGCCTGGAATTCAGAGAACTTCCTATCTCTGCCTTAAGTGCTAGGATTAAATGCATGCACTAGCAATACTGGACCTAAACTTTTTGTAAATTTCTTTTCATTGTTGAAAGCTTATGTGAGTAGAGTTTTCCATGAGATCACCACTTATTTTATTCCATTTAGGATCAAGATTTTCTTTTATCTGCCTCTTTTGTGGAACACTGGACTTACTTCTATTATACTTCCTGGTGCTTGTTTTCTCCTCAAACTACATTTTGTATTTTCCCTTTCTCAACTTGCTCCTTTTTATTATAAATCTTTGTAAGTCTGGCCATGAATAACCACACAACACAGTCAGTACTTAGTTGTTTTGAATCTCCTCTGCCAACACCATTAAACTAAAGCTCTTCAATTTAGCAGACTTTTCAGACAAGGGCTAAAGCACCCCGCCATATTATTCATCAAAATATCACAAGAAAAATTGTTAGGTCACTTATTAGTATTCTTTTCTTCTAAAGTCTCTTGAGCCAGGCTGTCATAATCTACATTGTTCACCATATCATTTTTCCCCTGCTCCCAGTAGTATGGCCCATTAAACCCCACTTAAATCTTCAAAATGCTTTCCTAACACAAAATCACAAAGTTCAAATTTTCCCAACAAGAAAGAAGGTTGAAGCTGTCACAGCAATACTTCTGTCCTTGGTAGCAACTTCTGACCTAATTAAGTTTCTATTGCTGTGAAAAGACACCATGACCATGGAGGATTTTTTTTAACGGAAAACATTTTATTGGAAATGTTCAGAAGTTTATTCCATTGTTATCATGACTGGAAGCAAGTTGGCATATAGGCAGACATAGGGCTAGAGAGTAAATAGTAGTTGTACTTCTGAAGCTGCAGGCACCAAGCAAAGACAGACAGTGGGCCTGGCTTGAGGATTTGAAAGCCCAAAGCTCACTGCAGATGATGTACTTCCACTAAGCCACACTTATTTCACAAAACCTCCTAATACCTTTCAAGTAGTACTAGTCCCTAATGAGCAAGCATTCAAATCTATGAGGCTATGGGGCTTATTATTATTATTTAAACCACATAGTATGTGTACATATTTTTGATGTTTTGGCATCAAATTCCATTGCATTTGTTGGTGCAAAGGAAGAATACACTGGTTTTGCTCTTTGACATTGGATTTAGCATTTTGCTAATATTTCTACCTGCATAGAGATTAGGATATCCAGAGATCAGCACAGCTTCATGTCATTATTCTTAGTCATGACCTGTTGTAATTCACTCTTTGTTGCTGAATCTACATCAAAGGGCAAGCTGAAGTGATAAGACTTCATTTTTTCTGGTTAAGTTTCTGGATAAGTTTCATTTTTTCTGGTTCTTCATGCTTCACTGCAAGGTATAGTATTAACAACAATATGTAATAGCTGTCTCTTTATGGAAGTTCAAGTCTATTTGTTACTTGTAGTCAGTGTTTGTTGCACTAAGCATAAACATGTTTTTATCTTTTTGATATGCTCATGTTTTGTCCTTTGTTCTATTAAGATGATGAATATTGTTACTAAATCCATCTTTTTAAAAATAGTTTTCTTATTCCTGTATTTTATATGCTCATATTTGTTGTAAAAAAAATTTAATAAAATCCTGGGCATGGTGTTCCTTTCAGCCATAGATTATTTGTGTTCCTGAATGAAAAACAAACTCAGAGCCTTTATATTTTAAATATGCCTTATGCAGCACAATAGCTGGGCAACTGCCTACCCTCCATGCTGTCGAATCTACCTCCTTTCCATAATCCAAGCTATTACTCACTACATTTCATCTGAGATGCTTTTAGCTCCAACCAGATAATGCTCTGGGTCATGTTCTCTTGGTCCAGAGGCCATGGTGACTCTTCTAGCTTCTTTATCCTATAGCCACTCCATTTCTCCTCTTTCCTCCTAGTCTCTTGGCTGGGAAACTTAGGCCCTACCTATGTCTCTTCTCCCCAACTATTGACTGCAGACATCTTTATTTACCAATCAGAATAAACTGGGGCAGGATCCCTGTGTCTTCTGTGCAGAATCATGTATGCAAACAGTTTTGGGGGATAGAATTTAGTATTAGAATACTAGCAGCATTAAGCCAACCTACTATACATATTGGCATAGTTAGTGTTCACAAGTGAGAGAATCCTAGTAAATTTTACTCTTTTACAAAATCTTACCAGGTTTGGTATGAATTTTTAATTTCCTTTATAAATGAAAAGCAAACAAATGAACAAACATGATTATATTATAAAATTCTTGGGACAGTTTTCACTTCATCTTCTTCACTGGGCTTTTTTACTAGTGGACCTTAAACCAAATACTCAAGTGTAAGTGGCTTATTAATATGTTTTCTGATATGGAACTGGAAAGTGGGTGGTCAAAGCATCACAGAAGATTGAACACACAAGAAAGATACATCTTCTTTAGCTGTTGTTTTTCCTGAGCCTAACCTGTTCTAAAGAGATGGTTCCCCTTCGTTAGCGTGCTGTCTACCCTAAGAGAAATTCAAACTTCAAACTCCCAGCACTTAGAAGATTTCTGTGATTTAGAGAGTACTGTGGTATAGGCATGTCTGTGGGGCATTTGCTGGAGTAATGATTGATGAGAGTGAATCAGACCACTTTGTTAGATGATCTGGGGCTGTATAAGAAAGCATGCTGAGAAAACCTTGGAGAGCAAGCCAGTAAGCAGTGTTCTTTTGTAGCCTGTGTTTCAGTTCCTGCCTTTTGATTCCTGCCATGAGTTCCTACTCCAACTTCTCTGGATGATGGATTGTAACTCCTAAAAGTTGCTTGTTTGTTTTGATTTGTTTTGACATCGTGTTCATTGCATCAACAGCAAAACCAATTGGAACAAGAATCTAATTTAAATCACTGTTTCAATTATTTTCATTCACTCTAATAGCCGTTTCTTGCTCAACTGTCTGATTTTACATCCTTTGACTATCAGGTGAAATCTTTTAAAGTGTAATGACTGATCAGAAGACTAGCTTCCACCAAGCCTAAGGGTTGTAATGTTCTCAAGAAGTTTCTCCACTATATCTACTGGCGCTTCTACCTATGTAGAAGGGTTGGAAAGTGTCTTGATTTATTATTTGCTTTCTTATGTTCCCATAAAATTTAATGAAAACATTACTACCTTGGTGCATGGAAGATACTGTAACCTAAATCTGTATTCCTGGTCATATTTACACTGTTTGGCTATAGAATAAACTATCCCTTGCCATATCTGGTGGGAGAATTACACTTTTTGTATTCATACAGACAATATTCACTTTTGTGTTAATATGCTATACTAGGACAGAAATCTGCTCCCAGGGAAGTCCAACCTCATTTATTTGAATATATCTCAAAGCTCCATTTCAATCTATTGTTTTTTATTTGCTTGTTTTCTTCCTTGCTGTTTCTACAAGAAAAAGGTATGATTCTGTGTTTTTCCTTACTCCCTAAGAGGTCTGAATATGCTGCCTTTAGTAATCACTGCTAGATGTTAGTGCATTGCAGCAGGTGAGTTTCTAGCATCATCTGAACCAAGGATACAGACAGCTTTCACTCTGAGGATTTTGAATAAATTTTGGAATGATAAGAAAGGGTTCTGAATGAAAAGGCTTAGCTCATTTTTCCACACTCTGCAACAATACAGTGAATAGAGCATTGTGCCATTTGCCTATCTAAGAATGTGTGAACTTCTGTGAACAGGAGAAGTAAGAATCATGGGATTAAAAAGAGATGTGCACACAGCTAGAAAATTGGTGATACAGTTGCTTATCTTGTTACTTAAACATGTGTGGATGCTGAAATAGGTAACATTCTTGTCCAGCATCTCTATAATTTTTCTGAGTCTACAAGTATGCAACTTAATCAGAGACAGATGGAACTACATCTTATCCTCAATCTTATCCTCAAGACTCCTTTAAAATACATCAAAATAAGGAATGTTTAAAGTCAGTTAAAACACAGAATAAAATAGATTGGACTGGAATATTTAATAATATATCAGAAAGCATGTGGGGAAAACTCAGATTTATTTGAAGAATTTGCATTTGCCACCAATATGCTTGGGGGATAAAGGAAATACTCTTCCTTGCCTTCTTTTCTTTGTCTTAAGTAAGAAATGTTGACAGATGCTAGACAAACAAACCCACTCCTGTTATACAGTTAACTGTGGAAAAAAAATACCCGACTGCAGTAACTGAAAAATGACAAATGAGTCTCAGAGTCATAGTCTTCATTTAATTTGGTATTTGAGAATAATTTGTATAATGTTCACATTTCATACAAGATTCATAGATCCAAATTACCCAGCAACAGCATTCTTAAATAAATCTTACTCAGGAAATGCTTCCACATGGCTAGTAACACATTAGGTTTGGTGTTCGCATCACTGTCTTTATTTAAGGAAATAGAGACACCTGTGGTAAAGTGGTCATTCAATTGACATGTATTTAGGAGCCTGAGCTTGTGTACTGTACAGCTCTGCCACCTTCTGGCTCCATGACTATATGTGTCATTCAAACTTTACCTTTCATTTTGCATATATATATATTTATTATTTGACCAATATGATATGTATAAAATGTACCTCTTACATTTCAGTACAAGAAAATAGTGCAATCTGTTTGATAATATGCTTTTACTAAATAGACATTTATATTAGCACTTCTGACAACAGGTAGTCTAAAAAAATCACAGATCAGCTAAAATACATAAAAATATTATTTATTGGCAGTTTCTTTATTTCAACTTCTCTTTTTGGGTATTTTGTTTAAATTGGATTTATTTATGTAATGTGTTTGTGTGTGTTTGTGTGTACATGTCTCAATGTATGTGTAGATGTTGGAGTAAACTTGCAGCCATCACTTCTATTTTTGTCAGTATACGGATCTTGGGATCCCATCAGTCATCAGTCTTGGTGGCCAGAACCATTACCCACCAAGCTATCTCACCAGCTTATCTGTCAGTTTCTTTTAATTATCTCCTTATGTATGTATATAACTTATTCATGATTAGATATTGTCTGATTTAGAATATTTTGCATAATGATGGATTTAAACTGGCTCTAATATTTTGTTAATGTACACCAATCTTTTAGGTCTGGTTTTCTATTTTAAAATCATTAATTGATAACATAGTCTTCCTGAACAGATGACTGCTTCTTATTTCCTTGAAACATTAGAAGACTTGTTGATACTGTACATCCTCGCCAGAGGCAATAAATACCTATACCAGAGTAGTACTATTATAATTGAGTCTTTTATTTCTTGTGATCTCAATGATCTGGCATCTTGGCCTTCATAGATTGGGGACAAAGTAGCCTTCTCAGGACTACTCAAAGCTCAGTCAACTCTCACATTTAACTAGCAGGACACTACAGCTTCCATAGGCAGACTTACCGATGCATATATCCTAAAAATAATATTGATCCTCTGCCATCATCTATTGAAAACCTACAAACCAGAGACACCTATGTACACCAGAGATCAAGGTAAATTATTCAAATAGCTTTCCTGAACTGTCCTACCTTCCCTTTCCCAGGGACCACTCTGAAGAGTTTCCACTTGTGTTTCCTGGTTTTTCCTGCATCACCACTCAACTTGGTGATTCCATATGAGACCTTTCAGGGATGTAATGCCACTCACTTTAGGTAACTGTAAGTGGGAAAAAGTTTCTCAGTGGAAATTATCAATTTTAATCTTGATCAAATTACATTTCAACAATAACCTTCCACAAAGTTTCAAATACACTTTCGTAAGTTCTCACAAATATAATCTCCAGTCTCAGTTAACCAAATATTATGGCCAAGTTGAATTCAAATACAAGGTAGGCAATGCTACAAGAGAGAGAGTCCACAGAGCTCTGCAAGACTGTTCATAAGGGAAATCTGAAGGGTTGTGCAGAGAGTCAGAGAAGGCTTCTGAGAGGTGCTGGCATATTCAAGGTGTTAAGGAACAGTAGAACATGGTTAAAACTTATTCTAATATCTGTTGCTGTGATGAAGCAACTCCAGGGAGGAATATTTTTTTTCAGCTTACAGGTTTCAGTCATCACTGCAGAAAGCCAAAACAAGAACTCAAGCAGGAACTTGAAGGAGAAACCATGGGCAAATGCTGTTTAGTGGCTCATGTTTAGCTAGCTTTCTCATGAACACATACCTAGGGCATGACACTGCCCACAGTGAACTGACCCTTCCTACATTAATTAACAGTAAAAGAAATCTCCCCATAGACATGGACACAGACCAATCTGATCTAGGCAGTTCTACAATAGAAATTTCTCTCAGATCACTCAAGGCTGTGCCAAGTTGGCAACTAGGACTAACCAGAAATCACCCTAAGTAAGGAAAAGCTGCTTTTAAAATGGGCAATAGAATGTTCTCTAGAAAAGATAAGTACAAAACTGGCTATGACTGACTAGGGCTGTGAGGCTTTAGAGAAAGATGGAGTTCTTCTTATAAACACAGAAAGGTCAGATGTTAAACAGGTTCAAGCCACTGCATTTACTGGAACAGGATTTGAACTTCATTTCCCCAGTGACAGGCTCCTTGGTCATAGAAAACTATGTAGCTGTTCGGTCTTGGGACTGCATCAGAGACATGAGGATGTTTAAACTTTCATGAATATTAGTGCATTTAAGGAACAGGATACTGGCATTTTATCAATTTATATAGTTTCTACTATTACTGCTACTATTACTACTGCTGCTGCTACTACTACAACTACGACTACTACTACTTCTACTTTCAATGCTGAGGATATTGAATACAAAGTCTTGCACGTGATAGGAAAATGCTTTACCTCTGAGCAATATCCACAGCTCTTACTATTATTAATCTAGAACCATGTGCATGTTTGGCAGGGATTTGTATTACATTCTAAAGGCCACCAGGTGCCCTGAGATATTTTAAACAAACATGTTCTGCAAGATGCTATTTCCATCTTAGTAATAAATTTATTCACTCTGGGCACCGTGTGTAGAGGTGTAGGGAGAGTTATTGAGATGGATTTGGGGCTGTGAGTTGCTATCCAAGATAAATGGAATGAAGGCTGGTGTCAAGACCTTGCCATGAAGAGATGAGCTGTAAGAGAGACAGTAAGAAGAACAGTGAGAAAAGAGAGTCAACAGGCTCTGGCATCTGATTTAGTGTGGAGATTGTTGGGAGAAATGCTGCAGGAGGCAGTAAATAATTTGCAAAGAATGAGCATGCCTACAAGACTTTCTTTCTTTCTTTATTTCTTTTTTTTTTTTTTTTTTTTGCTGTGAGCATCACTCTAGAGTAACAGCTTTGTAAATCATGGACCAGGTTCCTTCAAGGGTCTGGAGATGTGGAATATGAGCACTAACCCTTGGCAGTCCCTTGCACCTGCATAGGAATTTTTAAAGTATTTGGAAGAGGCTGGGCATTTTTCTAGAGAATATAAAAAAACAAGGAAGAAAGAAAATATTATGAGTCAGTAACTACCAAATCTCAGCAATATATAGACTTACAGACCACTAGAAAAGTCTTCTGTGCTGATCACAAGAATGATTAGTCTGAAGTGAGAAATGAAGGCATATTACTAGATACATGTGCATAGTGGGTGCGTGCCATGTCACCCCCTTCTTTAATATCACCCTAGCTCTGAGAATCACCTTAAAATCCAGAGACAACTTATTATCTGCTTGATATTTAGAGTGATTATCTCAATTTAATTTGATGCAATCTTCTCATTTTCAGTGAATATTTTCACTGTTTCTCAGCTGTTAATATGTGGCCTGAGCAGAACTATCATCATACAGAGGTAGAATTAGGGCCAAGTCTACAAACATCAGTGTTTTCTCTTCCAGTAATTCTGCTAATATTGTCTTCTCTCATCATTGCTCTTAATTTTATTTATTCCTTCCATCCATTCTTCTTTCTAAAATATCCAATGATCAATAACAACAAAAAGTTAAGATAACTTTCAATTTAAAAGTTTTGTTGATATTATTTCATTCACAAGATTAAAACTACTAACTACTAAAACTACTCATTTCTGTAAAAGAAAACGACTAGAAGATCATTCTAACACAAATAACAAGTATAGCACTCACACCACAGGTAAGAAAAATTAGATAAGTCAGAGTCTTGTCACGTTTCCAGAATATTTACACTGGATTAGTAGGATTCTGACCTCCTCCCCTACTTGCAACATACAAACACACAGACACATATACACAGACACACACAAATAGGAATTATAATTTCTTCTCCTGAAATATTGAGAAATGAGACCTCAGCAAGAAAAGTCTTACCCCTCTACATGTTTCTGTGACTGAGCAATCTCTCAAGGTACTGTTGAACAGTGGTCACCCTCATGCTGCTTTGCTCAACCAGCTGTTCTTTCCATCAATAACACCCAGATTAATAGCAATGGCCACTGTTCTTCAATTTATGTCACAAGGAAACCCTTAACCCTTTCTTCATCAGCATATATTTCTTAAACAATGATCATAATCATACTTTGGAAATCCAGGTAGAGGCATCCCCCTCAGCCCTTTGGCCAGGGCTAACAGGTGCAGATTAAAGTACAGAAGATCTCACTAAGATAAGTTGAGTAAATCCTGGCACTCTATCCTTAGAAATCTTGTTCTGAGGCTCCACATCCTCCTCAGTTTGGAGAATTCATGAGGAATGAATCTAATTTTTATTGTACACTTGTTAAACTTCTTTGGATGGATAAGAATCGCTTTGAGAATTCTAAGGCAGAAGGATAGCCTGGGTAGCATTTGGAATGAGTAAGATATATGTAAGATACTCTGGGTACTGATTCTGGCTGGAGTCATCTGGAAGATCCTCAACTTGCCACCAGTATATGTCAAGGACATCTATTAGATTAGGTCATGAATAACCATAACTAAGGGCACAGTGTTCTACCTCAGCTCTGCATCTGAGATTTGTGTGGCAAGGGAAACCTTCACACTTCTGTGACATTGCTTTCAAAATTTATTGCCCAAGTGTTGTCTAATTTTACATTCAAAAGAGATGATATCCAAATAGAAAAGTGACTGTAGTTGTAGTAAAAATGGTTATTAAAATCATCTTCAAGGACTTTCTTGTTTGTGGAAAATAATGGCAGTGCTTATTTTATTTTTTCTAAATGCAGTTTCTTGAAGTGATGTGTGTCTGGGGTTGGAGAAGTCGATGATTTAGGGGGCTGCTGAGAGTGACTGAATCCTAATTTGAATGTGAAGCAATTGTAAACACACAGAAAATTCCAGTGCATGGCAACAAAGATGAAATGTTTACAGAACAGGAGCTAGGGTCATTCCAAGGAGGCCAATTACCCCAAAACACACAGAAGCCTGTAGAGAATACCTAGATCAGCTTGTTTGTTTTGTTCTGTGCCCATTGTGTTTGTTTTTATTTAAACTTAGTTAATTTGCAAATTCTACAAAGAGAGTCAGGAAAATAAATGAGTGTTTTAGCAAGACACATAAAATGTGAACCTCAAAAGAGTGACAGGAAATAATCCAATATGGCATGAATTCTTTCTCTATGGTATCCTATCACTAAATCCACAATTCTAATGTTTTTCCTAACAGAAAATTCAAAATTATGTATTGACTACTCTTCTTCTTCTTCTTCTTCTTCTTCTTCTTCTTCTTCTTCTTCTTCTTCTTCTTCTTCTTCTTCTTCATCTTCCTCCTCCTCCTCCTCCTCCCCCCCCCTCCTCCTCCTCCTCCTCTTCCTCTTCTTCTTCTTCTTCTTCTTCTTTTTCTTCTTCCTTCTCCTGCTGCTGCTTCTGCTGCTTCTGCTTCTGCTGCTTCTGCTTCTGCTGCTACTGCTGCTGCTTCATCTTCACCACGGTCATCATCACCACTACCATCATTATCACCATCATCATCACCATTACTACTACCCTCACTCATCAACACTATCATCACCAAAACAATCGTCTCCCCAATAGAAGGATTAGTACACTGTAGTATTTCATTATATGATAAGCAGGAATATGTAGGAACATGAAAGGCAGCCTGGATTCTGGTCAAGCACCAGCTAGAAACCAAGAGAGACCCCACACACACACAGTGTCCCCTGCAAGAGAAGGCAGGCATTTTGCCATGCTCCCAGACTCTTTTCTCCTGATATGAGGCTGCAACCCTCCATAGATTTGTGTCCTTCAGTTACGTAAAGGCAAAGCCCCCTAGCCCCTCCACAGGTACAGAGTGTGGCTACAGGCCACAGAGCCGCAAGACAGATCTCCATATTAAAGAGGTACCTAAAAGCCAGAAGGGCATAGCCAATTAAGCATTCATTCCCAGACACTCCTCCCTGGAAAAGGTATTTAACCTCAGACCCACCCTAAGAAAATTGGAGTTTTCTCATCTACTTTTCTCCATGACAATAAACATCTCAAGACCATGGACTGTTTCTCTTCTTCGTGATCCACTGTAGGGAACAGTGGAGCAGACCTTTGTCTACAGAGCCACTGTCTAATCTCCTGTAGAACTCTCTGCATTCCCAACCATGGAGACCACCAACCCAAACAAGACAAACGAAGACCTGCTGGGCACATCAAGAGCTTCTCTTTTCTCCCTTCGGCCATAGGCCAATCCCTACTTTGTTGTCGGTTTTTCCGAGGCTCCCTTCAGTAGTGCCTGGGTGCCCAAGAGCCTGAGAACCAGATGAGCTAGCCCCAGCTCCCCGCCGGACCTCAGACTGTGCAGGGTTCTGCAGCTTCACATAGACTCAGTCAAACTTCCTGCACCTCTGTCTTCCCCAAGTGGCCCTAACCCCATGTTGAGACAGAAACAGGATGCACATTAACCCAACAACAACATTTCCAAATGAGCACTGTCTTCCTCAATTTACATTGCAGAAATTGAAGCACTACCATTGACAATGAGTAAACTAAGCTAGGCTGCTGTGGAAAGTAAAACTAAAATCAAAACCCAAACCAAAACCAACCAACCAACCAACCAAACAAACAAACAAAAAACTTTACACTTACTACCTTTGTTGTTGTTTTTTTTTTTAACTCTCTAACCCTTGATTTATAAACAAAACGGTTTATCTTATACACCTTATAAAATTATTTTTAAAGTGTGAGCAAAATATCATATTTCCATGTCAACATAGGAATGAATGATTTCCTTTACCTTTCCAACTGCATGCTCTTGTCTTTCTCATCTAGAATCTTAATTCTTGAGGATATGGAGGAAGATAAACCTAGAAAGTCCACATTTGGTTTTGCCTAATTTTCACATCCATTTCTCAGAATGAGGAAAGTCTATGATACACAAGCAGATATTATATAACCTTGGAATTAGCAGAGAAGTGCACAAAAAAGAATGAGACACAGATCAGCTTTGCATAAGTTTTCTTCTTTAATTGGGGTAGTTGCTCAAAAAGACATTAACATTGGAAAGCAGTAGGAAATGAAGCTGAAAACAGAGACTTAGACCAGAGATTGAGCATACTAGCTCAAATGACTATTGTTAGAAATAACCACATTCCTGAATAAATCACACCATACATCATGTCTGACTTGGGAGGTTTACTGGGAGAGGAGTGATCAGAGACAGCCTCTGGGAAAAGGTGGAAGGAAAAAGGGGATGTGAGCAGGGAGGACAAATCATTTATCCTGGCAGTGACACATATGCAAATGGACAGGGGTAAGGGGTAAAGAGGCGAGGTGAGGAGAGGAGCAACATTGTTGCCTAGAAATGATGTGTTTAATGTCTCCCACTGAGTCCAAGGGTGGGCTGGATTGTTGTGAAGTCACTTCTAGACGACATTGGATGTGTGTGATGATAACAACTATCACTTGTTTGTGTTAAGTGGTTTGAACTATGAGAACTTTCTTTTTATTTCTCTCTGATTTTAATTTATTCTTCTTTCATGAAGTATATTCCTATGACAGCCACATTCTCTCCACTTCTCCCAGCAACCTCCTTTTCACAGGTCCACTGTTCCTCTGCTTCCCTTCAGAAAAAAAAAAAACAAAAACAAAAGCTGACCTCATAATGATAACAACAAACACATCATAACATAACTCAAGAAGACTAGGCATGAACCCTCATATCAAGGCTGGATGAGGCAACCCAATAGGAGGAAAAGGTCCCATGAGCAGGCAGACAGAGACACCCATTGTCAAGAGACCCACAAAAACCCAAGTTAAACAAACACAGCATGCATGCAGACAACCTAGTTTGACCCATGCAGACTCTCTGGTACATACTGATTTGCTTCATTTCATATGATTCTACCTGTGACTTTCTGCTTGAAAAAAGTCACGGCCACAAGAACAACAAAACAAAAATAAGTTTCTTGGAGTAGAGTGAGAAAAATTGATTTGTCTATCAAGAGTTTGAAGTATCAGCATGTGTACTTCATAGATACTCAGAACAGAGGTAGAGCTCACTCCTGGAGTTTATGGGTCTCAGTGAATTTCCATTGTTCAGATGCTGATACTGTCTCTTATCAAGTGCTGGCATATCTATTACCAGTGGCTGAGAGAGTGGTCTCCATGTTTCCAACTGTAACTGTAAATCTATAATCTTCCCTAGTTCCCTAGTTCATAACCCTGACCAATAGCTATAATATGATTTATCTCAACCCTAGCAGAAACACATCATGCCCCATTAGACTTAACAGAAGGGGAATCGGAACTCGTCTCAGGATGCAATGTTGAATATTCCACTGGTCCATTTGCACTATTCTTCATAGCTGAATATATTAATATCATCTTAATAAATGTCCTAACAGCCATTATCTTCTTAGGCCCACTTCAGAATATTAACTTCCCTGAACTCTACTCAATCAATTTCATAACAGAAACATTACTTTTATCAACAACATTTTTATGAATTCTAGCATCATACCCACGATTCCGCTAGGACCAACTCATACATCTCTTATGAAAAAACTTATATAATACAAGCAACTTGTCTTTGTATATTGCTTTGTTTTCCTGGAAAAGTCTCTCCCTTTTCTTTATACAGTGCTCTTTTCTGCTCCTGGAAGTGCCTTTACCTGCAAGAGCATTTCATGTGATTCTTTGATTCCACACATGCCTTTTTTGGTTGGTATTCTCAGGATATAGGTTTGTAAAATCGTTTTCACATTTGTGTCAGGCTTTTAAGTGAGATTCTTTTCAGACACACATATGGGGTCTTTTCTAATTCACACAAATGATTCTATTAAGAGGATTTGCATTTCTTATAATTTTTGGTACAGCTCTTTCTCTGTTTACTGTACTTATTGTTTTGGGGTTTCTTTTATCTGGCCACTGGTCAATTACATACACCTTTTTAGAATTCTACTTTTACTAAATATTTTTCCTTTTGGTTACCCTCAGCATTTACACATATATATAAATGAATAAAATATATAAAGTTGTATTTGTGTGTGTATGTTTAATCTACCATATTCTATTAGTACTTTGTGTTTCAGTGAATTATAGAAATTCTCAAAACTTACATCCCTTGCATTCTCCCTGAGTAACATAACTTTTAAAGATTTCTCTGCTTGTAGAACAGCTGTCTCACAGATAGTCAGATTGTTGTTTCACCTATCAAAGTAAACCGGCAGGGTGGTGAAGGGAAACCCATTATAGTTACGGACATTTTTGTATAACTGTTCTTGCTTATTCTTCCTCTTTCCCTTTCTCTTTATATACACTCTTTTAGCCATTCTGATGAGCCATGGCTTCTGAGACTTATTCTATTTATGATCATCTATTTAAGCATGGCTGGAGCTGCCCTGTTCTCCCATGTGTTATTTTACTTGGTGTGGCTTTCTGGATTTATGCATTCTTTCATTTAGCACCCAAGTCAAAGCTTCCTGTTCATTCATTGGTTTTATGTGCACTTGTAATTGCTTGTTGAAGCATTTTTATGGTGAGTTATTTAAAGTCTTCCCAGAAAGACCCAAGTGTATCTGTTATTTTGGCACTGGCTTTCCTGATTATCATTTCTTTAAATTCAGCTTGAGATCTTTTTATTCTTAGTGTAACAAATGATTTTCCTTCGAAAATAGAATTTTCATTATTTCCAGACACCTGTGATTTTATTTAATCCTGCTGTTTCCACTAGCTCTCTGTGACTTCAACACTGCTCCAGCAAGAGTTTGAGTGTATCCTTCTTATTACAGATGGGTCCAGAACACTAAAATCCTATCTCCGGCTTCACCAATACTCAAGAGATTGCCTTTTTCTTACTACTCTGAGCCATGGAGATGATTTCATTACAGAATTGTAGGGATGGATGTCTTAGCGTCACATCACACATGGTCTTTTTGGAAAACTCACTGACATGTGAGAGCTTATAACTGTCACTTGGTCCTTGCTAATGTGTGTGTTGGAAACCACAGGCTTTCTGTGGTATCTAAATGCAGAAGATAGAGATTTAGTACACTTAAAATTCACTCAAAGGAGGCAAAAGGAAGTCCTGGGGATTTCAGAAGTAGGATGATGCCCCTTAAGTCACATTGCTTAAAACTGCTGTCATATTGGTCCTCTACCATCTTGCTTCAGGGGCTCTTTCTCTTCCCTATTCCATTCAAATGATTGTTCTTTTAATTTTCCCATTTTTATTCTTCTCTCTAACTTTCAAACATTTTCTAAAAGCTTGAGTTTATGTAGTAACTAGAATTAGAGTATTAACATACTCTACACATACAAAAGAAATGAAATAAAAAAAACAGTAACTTTTTACTGAGAAGCAAAGTACAAGGTGTAAGTATGCATACATTCACTCCTGGAACATTCTTACATGAGAAAGAGAATCCACAATGTAACAGACCCAAGAAGCTTCAAGCATGTGGAGAAACACTTAGGGAAAAGAACACAGAAGACTAAAGGGCAATCTGGTCCTAACCCTTGCAAATAGGACGATGTAGAAGATGAGTGATAAGGGAAGAGGCTGCAAATTATGCCTGGGCCAGATCCACCTATGTTGCCTTGGATCCTGTGCTTCAAATGCTCATGCTAGTATATCTCTGAGTTATTAAACAGAAGATGTAGAAACTAATATCTGCTCTCATCTTTTATTCCTAGTTTTTACCTCCAGGGGTTGATATAGATAGGGCAAGGGAGAAGAGATGAGAGAAGAGATGAGAACAGACATGTCACCTTTGGGGGAAGCATTTCTAGTGGAGATGAACAATCTGCACTACATTTTTTTGTCTGTGCAGAATTTTCTGAAAACACAAGGTATTTAGGAAGCCTGTGTGGGAACTGAGAAGCTGGGTGGACTCTTTCCCTTCCAGAACCAATCTTCCTGTTACATTTGGATAACAGAGCTCAAGTGTCCTCTCTCCTTTCAGAAGTGATTGTGCAGTTTTCACTTCCCCTTAGACCTCACTACTGTCACTCCAGAGGGAATATTTAAAACTCTTTGGCTCTTGCCTTTTATGCAAGGACTCCAAAGAATGGTCTGTTCTGCATCTTGGTTTTATGTCTTTTTATTACCCCATACTGCAGTGTTAAAAACTCGTTGTCTTTAACATTTCCAGAGCAATCTGCAAATATTAGCTAACCAATTCATTTCTCAACCCCAGGAGTTTGGGTCACTGAGATTATTTCTGCTTCACAGATGAGCAGGCAGAATGAGCAAGGTGAAGGGATTTGCTTGTGTCTGCAAAAGAGAGCTGAGAACCAGTGTGTCCTTCACAAAATCACAATTCCTAACTGATTACCATCCTGCTGCTCTGTTGTTGAGAAGGAATGGGTAGAAGAAATGTCTAGGAGAGTCATGGAAATTTAGAGAATGACGTCTTGTCCTTGAACCAAACAGACCACTTTCTGAATGTAAGTCCCTCTCTGTATATGTTTATGATTATGAGATTGTCTCCTGCCTTTTGAGTGGCAGGAGAAATGTATCTTTACAATAATAAAATCACCAAATCATAATATCCCTTTAGTAATAAAATATGTGTATAGAAAATAGAAACTGCTAGGCTTACAGTGTTAGCGATTGAGGGGGCTAAGGTAAGATGATTGCCATTTGGTCAAGGCTATCCTGACTATAATATGGATTCTAGGCAGTCTAAGGCTACAGAGTTATTCATCACCACAAATAACAAAACAAAATATAAAACAAAACAAAACAACATGAGAAAGAGAGAGAGAGAGAGAGAGAGAGAGAGAGAGAGAGAGAGAGAGAGAGGGAGGGAGGGAGGGAGGGAGGGAGAGGGAGAGGGAGAGGGAGGAGAGGGAGAGGGAGAGAGAGGGGGGAAGGAAGGAGGAAGGAAGGAAAGAAATAAGGAAGGAAGAAGGAAGGAAAGAAATAAGGAAGGAAAAAAGGAATAAATAAATAAATAAATAAATAAATAAATAAATAAATAAATGCTGGCCTGGAAGACAGCTTCACTCATTGTGTGCCTCATAAGCATAAGGACTTGTCTTTCATGTCAAGAACCAACATTAAAAAATAAAAAGCTGGATACAGTTTGTGACTTTCCTTACAATATCACAGCAAACTTCCTAATCCTGTGGCCCTTATAATCCTCCTTTTCTTCTTCGTCAACGTTCACTGAGCCTTAGGTGCAGGAGTCATTTCGTAGATGTATCCACTGGGAATAGATTCCGCAACACTGGATCTTGATAGGTTGTTTCTGTAATGGTCTTCATTTTGAAGAGAAGTTTTCCTGATGCTAAGTGAGGACTATAGTTATCTGTTCTAAGGATAAATATTTAGAATTCAGTAAGAGATGATGTCAGATTAGTAAAGAAAATAAACCCCTAAGCTCTTGCTAGCATGACTGCCAAAACATGTGCTAAACAAGAACAATGAGAGGCATGCTAAAGTAGATGTGGAAAAGACCACAAGACCCCACCCTGAACAAAGAGCTACATGCGACTGCTGAATTCTAAGAGCAGAAAAAACCAGTTTTCCCCAGTAAAGAGAATATCAATACTAAATGATCATCCCTGAAAACATACATATAAGTCACATTATATAGACAGAGCAAGCTGCACTTGGAGCTTTATATATATATATATCCTTGTACATATGCACATGCAACAACAATTAATCAAAATGGGATCATGACTTTTAAATAAAACAAGGAGAGGTGTATGGGAGAACTTAGATGGAGGAAAAGGAAGGGGACATGATATAATTAAATAATAATCTCAAAATACTAGAAATAGTTTAAAAAATAAAATACAGGATAAAGAATACATCCATGCAACAATAACAACAATGAAAAGCAGGTGGGAGTGGTGGCTTACTTGTAATCTTAGTATTACAGAAGCAGAGACAGGTAGGCCTCCTAGTCTCACTGTTTAGCCCCAACTCATCAGTAATTTGGAGACCTACAACTTAGCCTGTCTCAAAGACAAGGTGGACTGAACCTGAGGGAGAATACCAGAGGTTGATTTCTGGTCTCTATATGAACATAGACAGCATATGGATGGAGGTACCTGTGCACCTGTACACACACACATACACACACACACACACACACACACAAGAAAGAGGTAGAAATGCAGGCTTCCTTTCTATCATAAAACCTTCTACCTGACTAAACCATGGTATGAAGAATTTGTCAGACTTATGCACATGCTTTATGAGTGTCTATGAAATTTAATTGTCTAAGTCCAAATCCTGTTCTTATAATGTATAAGCCTTGACCACTTTGCTTTATAAAGGGTCTTTTCTCTCAACACTAAAGATATGTGGGGCAGAGGAATGTAATAGAATGTATCAAGGAGGGTAGTAAGTGGAGGTGAACTATGGAACAGATGCTGGCTCAAGGAAAACACTGGATTCCTCTGTTTCAAAACACACACACACACACACACACACACACATACACACACACACACACACACAGTGGAGGGCCACTTCTATTTCCCCTCATGGTGCCAATGGCAGAAGTCATTATTGAAAGCTGAACAAATACACAAGCTTTTGGAAAATTTAACTGCTGGTTAAGGGAAATAGCATCTAGAAGACTGATTAAAATTAGTCTCATGAATACACATTTTCTGTATAAATGCTAACTACTACACAGTATGTTATCTTTCGGAAAATGTTTTTACTGATGGCTTGATGGATAGTGTAGCATTCTGCTGATACTTAGTTTAGGCTTTTATTGCAATGTATTCCTATTAAACATTGACTGGTCATGGGGAAATGTTCTTTAAAATAACACAAGCAAAAATGTGACCACATATGATAGTAATCAGACATCTTACAACCCACACAAAATAATCTTTACATTCAACACAATATTGATAGGCTGATCTGGAGATGAACTTGTATTAAATGTCAGTTGGTTCTATTATGCTATTCTAAAATGTATTATTTAAGTTTTTAATAGATGTTATGTATATCCAATCATGTCTGTGTGTGAGTATGTGCATGTATGTGCAGGTGCTTGAAGAGGCCCAAAAAGGGGGTCAGATAGTCTGGAGATAGACTTAGGGATTACAGTGAGGTGCCTAAATAGGTGCTAGTAACAGCACTCCAGTCCTCCACAAGAGCTGTAATGATCTCTTAGCCACTATCTCTTCAGACTCCATGAAATGCATTCTTTATATTGAAATCTAAAAGACTACAATGTTAGTATCTAAACACTGAATTTGTTGACTATGTTGTTTTATTTTAATTCAGATTTTAGGCTAAAGTATCATGTGAGTATTTCCTCACAGAGTTTAAAAAGCCAAGAATATGGTGCAGATGTATTGGTGAGAGACCTGGGACATCCAGAGGAACCTAGTATTCAGCACAAGGAGTCAAAGAATTAGAGCTTTACTTGATAAACAGAAAAAGTAGCAGAAATAAATAGAATGATGCATTGAAAAATCTCACATCCTAGCATGTCATTTTCATTTTTCTTCCTTGGCCTTTTGATATATAACATGGAATGGTCAAGAGGGCAGCAACAAACAGTTTAAAAACAGGATCAATCATATCTCCCTGAAGAGATTATTCATGTAGTTTATACATCACTTCTTGAGTATCTTAAGCAGGGATACAGTAAAGCAGAAAGTGGAGTCCCTAGGAATAAGAAGAATTGATCAGATGACCTCATTCCTAGGAAAATGTGTGTGTGTGTATGTGTGTGTGTGTGTGCCTGTGTGTGTGTGTGTGTGTGTGTACACATGTGTTCATGTGTGTGTAGCAGGGTGGGTGTTAGAAGCTCTAGAGAAATAGTGAAATCACTGTTTCTAAGCATATCACATGATGTGTGTGTGTTCTATCAGATTTAACAATTTTACATCCTTATATTAAATGTCATGTAAAGGTTTTGCATTGATTAGGACAAGGGTGATGGCTTAGACTGGTCAGAGTTATAGCTCATGTCCAAGATGCACTCTAAAGTTGTTTACAACTTGATGACAGGCTAGTTCCCTAAACAGCCTAGCTGGGACTTCACCTCCTTGACCCATGATGTTGCCACCTCCATATGCTATCTCCTCTCCCTATGGATAGTCTCCTGTTTATAAACTAACTTAGCTCCTTCTCTCACTCTTAAGTCCATCTTTGTCCTTTCATTATTACATTGTATATACTCCAATTGTAGCCAACACATGTCGATTACATTTTATGCTTGACAAATTTCAAAGTTTCTGTCTTTTCTTTTTGGAAACCCTACAATTTTATTGAAGATTTTCTAATACCATGGATTCTTGTCAATAATAAAATATCTAAACATTACCCTTTGCCCTGCCCTCTTTTAGGCTGTATGATCAGCACCCTGGCTGTTAACATACATGGTCAAGTACATCACAAGTGATGATGGCAAGAAAACCAAGGAAAGAATGCCTGACCCATTTTCAAAGGAAGGTTACCAGCCATGTTCTATATGTGAAATATTGGAAAAATTGCATCAAAAGGACTCAGGAATGAAAATTACATCTGATGATTTCAGCGATCACGTAAAAGTTAGCCTTGCCCATCAGCAGAGTGACAAGTTTGCATTTAGAAAATTCAACCTAAGTACCGAGGATGTTCTGGGCATAAAATACCTAACTTCTATGATACTGACTTTAAAACAAATATATTCCTTAGTCAAAAACAAAAGGCCATATTTGAGTATCTTACTGATTTTAAGTTTACTGATGATCACTTGCTACATCTGCTCCATGCTCACTTCAGTATAAAGCAGAACATTCAAGTACAGGTATGCATAACTGTTGAGATCCAGACCAATAGGCTTGCAACATTTAGAACAAGATGATATAAATGAACTGAGAGGATAGGCTGTGACTTGAAAGAGGTACTCAATAAATTAATCTCACAAAGCATTGGGAAAGACAAGAAGACATCTCCATCTGTTGTCCTCTTAACGTTCTTTAGTTATGAAAAAACAAAAGATGGAAAAGAAAAAAGAAAATGAAAAAATCCCTAAATTTTAGTTGAAAACTGTAAGAGATTCATGTCAGAATCAGTAGGTCTGGGAAGTATATTGCTTATAGACAGAGGCTGAAGACTGATGAGCTGGTGCATATGGAGTGGTCTTTATGTGTAATTTTAAATTGTGGGACACAGTGAAGTCAGGAAACTAGTAGGGGCAATGTGTGAATTTCAAGTAAATAAGGTTAGAAAGCAGGGAACATGAAAGAGAAAAGTGGAGTAATGGAATGGGGTTGGTAAACTTCAAAATGTCATATGGAAATTTCTATTGCAGAAATGTACTCAAATATATACAAATACATTTATAAAAGATGTTTAAGTGGAATTAAGTCACAATGGGGGAACGATGCCTTTCAAAGACAATATAGGCTATCAAATTAAAAAGTCCAGTACTAGGAACAGGTTATGACTTTTTCAGTTTTTCTTCATTAAAATATCGTAGACCCCCTAAAAATTATACATTATTGCCACTGTTCTTAGTAACCATCCAGAGCTAATGGTAAGACTGTATTACTGAAGACATTACATATTTGAAACAGAACATGTGGAAATAGTGGTTTCAATGTTATACTAGTTACCAGTTATTTTTAGATTGTATTTAATGCTCACTCCACAAGCTGAACACAATGCCTTCTACTATAAAGGTATCTCAGTCAGAGAACTTAGAAGAGACTCTTTTACTATTTTTCTCTTAAATGGACATAGTAACTAACTGCTTCTTAGGTTCTTATCTTTATGGCCATAGATTGGTGCATCTGCCACGGAAGAAGCTTCTTTTTGAACTAGATGACTGTTAGTACAGAGATCCACAATGTACTAAGAATAGAGACTCCAGGGTGCTCAGGTCCTACTGGGACACCTATATCATACCCATCTTCAAAAGACTCAGGGCTCATCATGGAAGATGGTAAAGAAAGATTGCAAGAGCCAGAGGGAGGAGACATCTGCAGTAAAGTACCATTTGCTGGAAATTGCATTGCAGCTGTACGCATGAAGTCACAGAGCTGTATTTAAAAGACTTGTACTTGCTCAGGATGGCCAAAATCCTTATATGTATGGGGAAGAATTCATAAGCCTCCATCCATAAAGTATTGGGTCTCACTGTGGCTCTTTTTTAAATCCTCACTTCTGTCTACCCCATTCCTAGACTGTATTTCCTACCATCCAAACCCTATTTAATTCTAGGATCTCACAGCATTGCTTTTCTCTCTTTTCATAATGCCCACCCCAGATGCCACAGGTAATTAAAAAAACTCCCACAGTCAAATTTAGTACTTCTAACTATATGATGTTGGTTTGATAGCCCTCCGGACCTCCAAACTATATAGGCTATAGCCGCCACCTTTAGTAGACATTCAGAACTAGTCAAATATTATGGGCAGTTACCAACCATCCTGTGTGAATAATTCAAAAGAAAGCATGCTGGAACTGAACTGAAAGCTTTTTCTCTTGCTAGCTAGCCTTAATAATGTCAGAAATTGCCATGCAGCTAGGTAGCTTGAGCACATTTCTCAGCAGTGGAACTTACATGTTAGGATACCATGGATAGATATGGCAAAACCAACAAAGGTAAACATATGACAATTGATTTTCCAAATATATATGTTGTCCAAGTGCTTCTAGAATCATTAAGTAGTGCTCTCTTCACTTTTCATCAAAGAAACTTCTTTTTGCAGTGAATGGTGACAAATGCAGAGACATCATTGATCAAAGTTCTAGGGACAATCAACTGTTTACTTCTTAGTTTTAAACAAAACACATATGTTATCTCTTCCATGGCAAAAGGAACATGTTGAAAAAGAGAATGGAAAGAAAGTAAGAGTCAAGTGATAGGGAGGAGGGCCTTGAAATATTGTCTTATTGGCATAACATTATGGTGACACTGATAAACTTGCACCAGCTGTACTTGCCTAGCTGGTGCTTGGACAAGATGCAGCTGGTAAACATTCTGCCATAGATGATAAAGGATCTCTGTCATCCATATCTGGTGAGAGAAAGAAAATCATGAGCTGTTGCAAGAGAAATCAATACCTTCCGTAAACAACCACTACTGTTCCCAATTCTCTCATGGTTAGCTATATACTTGCAATGGTTTGTGTATGCTTGCTCCAGGTAATAGCACTATTAGGATGTATGGTCTTGTAGTAGGTGTGGCCCTGTTGGAGAAAGTGTGTCACTCTGCCCATGGGCTTTAAGACCCTTGTCCTAGCTTCCTGGAATCAGTCTGCTCCCAGCTTCCTTTGGATGAAGATGAGAGCTCTCTGCTTCTCCTGTACCATGCCTACCTAGACACTGCCATGCTCCCACCTTGATGATAATAGACTGAACCTCTGAACATGTAAGCAAGCTCCAGTTAAATGTTGTTCTTATGAGAGTTGTCATAGTCATGGTGTCTATTCACAGCAGTAAAACCCTAACAAATATAGAAACTGGTATCAGGGATTGGGGTATTGCTGTGATAGGCCTAACTATGCTTTTATTTGGAAGATTTTGGAACTGTGGATTTGGAAAGCAGTGGAATGTTTTAAGGGGGACTTAATTGGCCATCCTAGTAGAAATGTGGATGCCTTTTGTTTCTGTATGGTATTTGAACTGTGCAGACCTGGCCTAAGAGGTTTCAGTGGAGAAGAATTTCAGTATGTAACTTAGAAACTAATTTTGTAGAATTTTGCTGAATATTGTGGCTGCTTTGCACCTTTTTCTGAAGAGTTTACCTGAAGCTAAGGTAAGGAAACTCAGATTTAATTATATTGACATAGGACATCTCAGAAACACTGAGCATAGACTTTGTCCTCTGGTTTAATCTCATGAAGAACAATTTCATTAAGCATAGCAAGTAAGAAAGAAAAAATAGAAAATACATGATTCAAAGAGGAAAGGAGCACTAGGATATAAAATGGAGCCAAATCCTATGTTCAAGGTTATTAAATTGAACTAAGGGAGTGGTGACCTTGGAGCAAGATCCCACCCAGTTAAGTTTAGGCCTAGGAATGATGGTACACATCTTTAATCCCAGGAGACAAAGTCAAGCAGATCTCTGAGTTCAAGATCAGCCTAGGAAAGAGCTAGTTCTAAGTGGGAAAAGAAAAAAGAAAAAGCTTAAGTTCAGGCATGGTAGCACATGCCTTTAATCCCAGCATTCAGGAAACAGAGCCATACAGATCTCTGAGTTAGAGGTCAATCTACAGAATAAGTTTCATGACAGCCAAGCTGAGGCAGTGAAGAAGTTGTAATATAGAAAGCTGGTAATAGAATAAAGGGACAATGTTCTAGCCCCAGAAAGCAGCATAACTTGGCAGCTTCAGCAATGTGGCTCTGGCTTTAGAGTCAAGAATAGAAAGGACTACTTGGACAATTGGTACTGGTTAACTGGAGCTAAGAAATTAGCAATGATTAAGAAGGGACTAGCATCACTGAGGGAAAATCTTCTAGGAAGTGTTTTCTGAAAGCACAAAGAAACCGTGTTTCAAAGATAGCCAAGGTTGTACCTTGCACCTCAGAGGACTTGGTAATATGTAAGAATTACATAAGTGGTACTGATTTTGAAGGTATGAAGGGGTCGTGGAGAGCAGTTGAAGCTTGGCACTGTGAGAGGCCATGGAATGCCATTGGCAAAGATGCAGCCTCAGTTGCAGTTGACAGCTCAGGGCTTCAGGGGTCATGCAATGAAGTTGAGGTTTGACACCATGGAGAGAGCCTATGAGAGGCTATTGGTGAAGCCTACTTTCTGCAGAAGACTCCAGAATACTGGAGATGCCAGTATCATGGGATGATCACCAAGAACAGCAGCACCAATGGAGTGGAGTTAATCAGATCCTGGAGTGGTACAGAAGGCAAAGCTAGAGAAGTGATACCAGCCCTTTCGACAAGCCCAGATCATGTGTGGATCACAGACATTGGATCAATAAGCTGTGACACTAAGGTTGACTTAGAGATTCCCAAGATGTTAAAGATGCCTGAGCAGTGGGATACCTGCTGAAGAAAGGTACTAATGAAGAATGGGACCAGCCCAGGAGAAAGAAGTTTGTTGCAGTCAACAAAGGTGAAAAAGGATTTGGAAATCTGAAGAATGCTTTGACATCAGACATGGAGATGAGTAGTTTGTAGTTTGCCCAGCTGGGCTTCCTGTCTTGCTTTGGGGTTACAATTAAGTGATTGGATGAATCTCAGAGGAAAATTTGAACTTTGGACTTTTAACATTGTTTAGACTGCTATAGACTATGGGGACCTTTGGAAGTTAGACTAAATGTGTTGATTTTTGTGCTATGACTAGTTATATCCCCCATAGACTCATGTGTCTGAAACAGCCTATGGGGGTCAGGGAGTGGAATGTGATGGTTTGTATATGCTTGGCCCTGGGAGTGGCACTATTAAGAGGTATAGCCTTATTGAAGTAGGTATGGCCTTGTTGGAGGAAGTGTGTCACTCTGAGAATAGACTTTATGACCATCATCCTAGCTGCCTGGAAGCCTTCAGGTGCAAATGCAGAATTCTCAATTCCTCCAGGCCCATGGCTGCCTGAATGCTGCCATGCTCCTGCCTTGATGATAATTGACTGAATCTCTGAACCTGTAAGCTATCCCCAATTAAATGTTTTCCTTATAAGAGTTATCATAGTGATGGTATCTGTTCAGAGCACTAAAACCCTAACTAATACTGATGTCAACACTAGTGGTTCTTTTTAAACTAAGTGGATCTCAATGAAACAACAAAAACTAGCAAAAAGACATGAAAATGGTATTTGAAGTTGGTAGGAGAATGGGGTTTGAGGAAGATGGAAGGAGAAAAAGAAGCTGAAATAAGTAGTATTGCCAGAATATTTTGTATAAATAAATGCAATTCTAAGAAATAGATTAATAAAAGTTAATTTTAATAGTGATAAGTAAAAGCCCATACAGTGAAAATCATCACAAGAAGATCATCTTGCCACAGCTATATCTCAGTGTTTCTATTTACTTTCTATTACTATGATAAAACACCATAACCAACCCAAGCAGTCTGGGGAGGAAAGGGTTTATTTTGATTGGTAGATAATATATCATTGAGGGAAATTGGGATAGGAAGAATTCAAGGCAGGAACCTAGAGTCAGGAACTGAAGAAGTGGCCATGGAAGAATGCTTCTTACTTTCTTCCAGTGACCCATACAAATTTTTGTGGAAAAGTCCTGTTAACTAAGATTGCAGTATGCCATGACAGGAGACCTACTCTGAGCTTGTTCCAAAATGGAAGACTCCCTTTATGAGCAGGCTTCCCCCTCTCTTACCTTATCTAGGAATACTGATCTCTGACACCTCTGCCTGGGGAAGATAGAGTAATCCTTGGCAGACCTACTTCCTCTTTTCTTCAATAAGAACAGCCCCCCCACCCACCCCCAGCAGATACCTGGGATTCATGAAGTGCCTGTCTGTACTAATGAGGCATTCACAGAACTTTAAACCCTAGACACTGATTCTACTGAAAACTCTTTCCCACTCTCCAAGTTCCGCATATACTCCTGGATCACTCCAAATAAAATGTATGAATACAAGCCCATGCCGAATAAAGTTATGCTTACAAGCTAAGATCATGTAAGGGAGCTGAAGACCACTGAAGAATGCCTTTTTCTAAAAGAGCAATAACACTCAGATCCTTGGAGAAGGCCTAACCCCAGCACTCAAGGCAAGCCAGATCAGGAAGGATCCTACAGAACCTCACCCAAACTGGACTCTGACTAATCCTTCATCTGAGGCATCTGGGCACCCTGAGAGGGAGGAAGCAGAGGACTGGGAACCACAGCTGGACTGCAAAACACATACCGCAGTTTTCTTTCTTATACAACCCAGGATCATCTGCCCAAGGATGGAACTGCCCACAATAGGCTGGGCAGTCCTGGAATGAGTGAGAGGCTGTATTTTCCCATGTTTATTTAAATTAAAACAGCAAGGTTATCATTTCATCTAATTCTGTATAGGTTTTGCCAGACTATGCATTAGGCACACTAATAGAAAGTTGGTTAAGACTCAACCTCTGATATTGAGAGGCCATATTTTCCATGAAGAATGCCTTCTCTGGCAACTGTCTCACCTGTTTTCTCTTTCACTTGTAAGAAAAATAATGTGGAAATGGATCAGAATGAAAGTATAATGGCATCCTTATGCTATGTTTTATGCTTGAGATTTATGAGCATATTTTGTGTTAGGCTTCTCTAGAGGATCAGAACCAACAGAATTCATGTATATTAAAATGGGTTTGATTCGACTGGCTTAAAAGACATGGTATGAATGGACCAATGATGGTTTTTTCACACTGGAGAGGCTGAGAATTTAACCCCATTAGACTATTGTAGCATGATTCTGAGTTTAAAATCACAAAGTGTTTATGAATAATACAGTGTCCCACTTACTATTTCCTTTCTAGTTTTGATATAGTGTAAAGGCAACACAGACAGCCACAGGAGCATAGAAGAAGAAACTTCAGAGACTAGGAGCCAGAGATGCCTCCATGCAAACCATAGCTCTATTCTTTATTAGCCAAAGCACCTTTTTGTAAAAGTATATATAACATGTATACAACAAATGCGTGTTGTGAACTTGAAAGGCTTATGAATCTACCTTGGGAGGAATCTCTGAGCATAACTATGAATGACTTCCTAGCTTAGAGTAGTTGAGAAAATCGATCATAAATATTGAAAACTGCATTGTATGGGTGGGCCAGCCTTACTAGGCAGTTGCAACGGAATGAAGTACTAGATTCACATTTCTGTTATCATGTCTTCTTTGCCATGATGGACTATATTTCTTCAATTAGTACGCCAGAATAAATGTTTGCATCGGTAAGTTGCTTTTACCAAGGGTGGTTTGTTTTTGTTTTTTGTTTTTTTTTGTTTTTTTTTATCAAAGAATAATATAGACAGTAACTTGGAAAATTCATATCAGGAGACAAAGCTCTTATTGTGGTAAGCCTGATCATGTGATTCTTGTGCTTTGAAAATAGTTTGTGAGAATAAAGTTGAAGTAATTGAAGCTTTTGGCTGTTTATCCTTTCTTGGAAGACTCCTACCTTGTCCCCAACTAGCTATCCCAGCTCCATAGCTACTCTAAATGACTCACACACATATCTAAAGCTTATAAACTAACACATACCTTTGACAGAAAACATATTTGCCTTTTCAGTCTGACTTAGCTCATGTAGGATGATTGTTTCTAGTTCCATCCATTTACCTACGAACTTCACAATTTAATTTTCTTAAATAACTGAACAATATTTTGTTATATAAATAGATCACATTTTAATTAGCCATTCTTCTATTATTTTTCATTTGTGCTTCATGTATCCCCCAATACCAACACTGACCAGTATATTTTTTTACTATGTGGTTCTTACTCTGTGTGATGGCAAATTTTGGTTGTCAACTTGATTGCATCTGGAATAATCAAAACGCAAGCTTTCGGGAAGTCCTGGGAAAGATGTTTCCCCTCCCTCTTATTAACACTTTCTTACTTACCATACATCCCAAACGCAGCTCCCCTCTTGTCCCCTGTACTGGATGTTTTTGTGTGTCAACTTTCCACAAGCTGCAGTTTTCACAGAGAAAGAAGACTCTCTTGAGGAAATACCTCCATGAGATCCAACTGTAAAGCATTTTCTCAACTAGTGATCAAGGGTGAAAGGGCCCATTGTGGTTGGTGCCGCCATCCATGGGCTGGGAGTCCTGGGTTCTGTAAGAAAGCAAGCTGAGCAAGCCAGAGGAAGCAATCTAGTATACAGCACTCCTCCATTGCCTCTGCATCAGCTCCTGCCCCCAAATTCCTGCCCTGTGTGAATTCTTTTCAGAACTTCCTTTGGTGACGAACAGCAATGTCTAAATGTAAGTTAAATAAACCCTTTCCACCCTAACTTGCTTCTTGATTATGATGTTTTGTGCAGAAATACAAACCCACTGAGAAGGGAGAGCCCTTCCTCCAGGGTACCAACCCACCTTGGGACATCAAGTCTCTGCAGAACTGGTCACATCTTCTCCCACAGAGGCCAGACAAGTCAGCCCAGTTAGGGGAACAGAATCCATATGCAGGCAACAATGTCAAGGACAGCCCCAGTTCCAGTTGTTGAGGGAACTATGTGAAGGCCAAGCTTCACGTCTGTTTCATATGTTTGGGGGCGGAGGTTATCCAGACCTTGTATGCTTTTTGGGTGGTCCCAAGGATCCAGGCTAGTTGACTCTGTTGATGTTCTTGTGCAGTCCCTATCTCCTCTGGGTCCCTCAATCCTTCCCCCAACTCTACCCACAAGACTCCCTAAGTTCCATCTAATGTTTGGCTATGAGTCTGTATCTGTTTTTTTTTTTTGGTTTGTTTGTTTGTTTTTGTCAGATATATGTTAGGCTCCTGTCTGCAAGCTTAACAGAATATCATTAATAGTGTCAGAGATTGGCTCTTGCCCATGAGATGGGTCTCAATTTGGGCCAGTCATTGGTTGGGTATACCTTCAGTCTGCTCCATCCATGTCCCTGCAGTTTTTTGAGGCAGGACAAATTTTGGGTTGAAAGTTTTACAGATGGGTTGATGTCCTTATCCTTCCAGTGGGAAGCCTGACCTGGTAATGGGAGGTGAATACTTAAGGCTCCTCACTCCTAGGGGTCTCAGCTAAAGTCATCCTAAAAATCCCCCTGGATCCTCCCCCATTCCAGGTGTCTGGCATCACCTAGAGCTGCCACTCTCCCTTGCAGGTTTCCATTCAGATCATTTGAATTAAGAAAATACCTTGTACACATGTGTAATACTTTCTGGTAACAGTCCAAGCAAAAGGCCATGGAAGAAGGAAAAAATGCATTTTGACTGTTTGCCTTTGCTTTTCCTAGAAAGTTAATTTAGCCAGCTGCCATGACATTCCTTCAATTATGTGAGAAGCAGTATCTTTGGACTTTCAGTATAGATAAAAGACCAGCTATATATTTGTAATATTTGTAACCCCAGAAAACCTCTAGGACTTCAGCCCCAGGTTAGGACTGATTAGCCATCCAGCTTCGTAGCCTGAGTACCTTCTAATTTCTCAGTTTGGAAAATGTTGAGACATTCAGGTTCTTTACTGAAAAACTGAAATTCTTTGTCCTATCCAGATTTAGACACTCATTGTTAGGCTACCTAGACCTCATCTTTTAAGCCAATTTAACTATCTCTCTCTCTCTCTCTCTCTCTCTCTCTCTCTCTCTCTCTCTCTCTCCTCTCTCTCTCTCTCTCTCTCTCTCTCTCTTTCTATAATATATAAATATATTATATATATTATGCATTTGATATCCATTTTATCATCTCTGTTCCTTTAGAGAATCCTGGCAATACCCTTCACTGGTGCATCTGTAGTGAGCAAGATTTTTTTGGTATACGTTCTTATAAAATAACAAGCTGCTGACAGAGTAATTTCTTCATGTTTTTCCACTGAGTCTTCTAGAGCCTACAGGCAATTTGAGTGTAAACCATAACCTAAAAACACTTGTCATTTAGTGTATAACATAATTCTTAGCATCATTCAAATCATATAACCTGAAACTTTTATAATAATGAGCATATACATTGTTTTTCCTTCTATATATTTGTAATCTGCAATAGTAGGAATTATAACCGAATACGGGAACCAGAGCAGGAAAGCAAGCTCAGTACTCTTTGATATTTAGGTTCCATAAAATAGAGACAGGATGAATCATATTAGAAGGACTCTGCTTAGCTCAGATTCTTAGGGCCATATGCATATTGCCATGTGTCCTCTGCATTTCTCTTCCCATTAGCCCTGCAATTTTAGAAGATGAAGAGGGAACTGACCCAGATTTAGGTTTGAATATAAGTAATTTCACATGTTTTTTAATGTAAAGTAGTATACAGGTTGCTTGCATTTCACTAGTTTTCATCAAAAAGTAAACACACTTCCTGGTATGTCACGAAATTCCTTGTACAAACAAAAAGACCAAAGGAAAACAGAAGAACAATACAGTCTAAGTTAGACTCAAAATGCCTTGAGCAAGACTGAGGTTGAAGGTTCCCAGACAAACTCACCAAATGCCCCAATCTTTACAAACTCTGATTTTGTAAAGATTGTAGAAAAATGCTACAGGCAATATTAAAAGCATAGATGAAAGCACTGCCAAAAAGGAAAAAGAAAAAAGAAAAACCTTTCAAATTCTTTCCAAATATTTACATTTGCTTTGAGCTTGCAGGAGAAATTACTGATTTAAGGATTAGGAAATGAATGGGTGTTTTTAATAACAATGGAGTACAGACACAGAAGGATACAATGCCACTGTGCAGACGACAGCTGCCTCTGTTCAGAAAGTGTGTGGGGTGTACACATGCCGCTTCCAAAGATGAAAGGAAATTCATACTGAAGAAAGAAAACAGAAATCAGCAAGAAAATGTGGGGCACAGTGAGGAGAAGACAAGGAGGAACAATGAAGACCACATTCATGAAGTGGAGCAAAGATATTGGGGCTGAGTGAACAGTCATCATCATCCCAAATCTGTAAGATGGGGGCTACATTGCACTTCTTTTTGTATGAAAGTTGCACATAACATTTTAAAGCTACAGAAGTTACTGTTGGGCTCAGAATAAATATGCTGCACCGCTGTTATCTATCCATTTCCTAAGTACCATGCATTATGAGAAAGTTATTAAACAACAAAAGAATAATAAAAGAATGAAAACACACAGCTGAAATAGGAAGAGAATGAGCCCCAACCCCCTGAAAGGGTGAGTCATACTTCTCAGGCCCCTTTAACACTGGGCTCAGTGACTGAGGGAATTTGAATGGTGTTCTTAAGGACCATGCATTTGTTAAGCAAACTGTGGATCAGATGCCGTTCTAGGGATTGGCATGTAATCTAGATTGCCCTGTTAAGAGGAGAGCAATCAATCAATCTATCAGTCAATCTAACTAAATGATTAATAGTAATAAACAATAATTGTAAACACATGTACTATGGCTCTCTAGTGCTCTCCAGCATGCATGCCCAGCAACTCATAGTTGATTGTTACTCAAGCTCCAGGAGATCTGACACATACCTCTTTGGCCTTTGAAGACATCTAAACATACATCAAACACACACACACATACACACGCACACACACACATGCACACAGGTACACACCTACACACCAACAATAATAAAGAAATACATCTTTAAGATGTTGTATAAAACTTGTGATTTATTGCCCTCAGGGACAGAGATAAGAAATTTACCATGAATTCAAATTAGGGCTGAACATTCCAGGTTCTAGACCAGCCAGGGCTATATAAATCAAAGTTCAAGGGAGAAAGAAATAAAGAAAGGAAAGAAGGAAAGGAGAGATGAAGGGAGAAACAAAGGGAGGGAGATGAGTGAAGGGAAAGAGGGAAGGAGGGATAGGAGGAGGGAAGAAGGGAGGGGAGAAAAGGGATATGGAGGGAAGGAAAGGACAGGGAAAGGCAGGGAGGGAGGAAGACTAATGGTGTATTTTGGGTGAAAGAATATTGTAGGAATTAAGCCTCAAAGATTATACTATGCAAACTCTTCTACTGTAGTGAGAAAAATAGTATGAATTAAATCTTAAATCTCAAAATCCATGCTGGGTAGGACTGCTTAATTGGTACCCTCTCTTGACAACTTGCATAGAATATTCTGGAACCATCTGAAGCTAGACTGCAGAAAAGAGACGTTAGGGTCAGATCCAGCTCTAATTATCCAAATCTACTGTCCTAAATATGTCATGTCTTCAGTAATAGGGGCCCAACCCGAACCTCTGACAGCCAAAAAGAGCTACATTTATTGACAATCTGTTTTGTTTGGAATGTCACAGGCACTACCCTGACCAATCTTTTTCATGCTTTGTATTTGTTAGTCTATGATTTTTGTTGGGAGCATTATTAGCAGAGGTGACTTAATTTTCTATAAGACATACATATATACTTTACAGGAAATATAGATAGATAGATGATGGATAGATAGATAGATAGATAGATAGATAGATAGATAGATAGATATGTGTGTATGTGTACATATGGGTACATGTATGTGTGTTGAGTATAATTTTATATTATGAATATAAACTAATATGATTCATTGAGGCTTTATAAAAGAACTTTGTAGTTACTTGCCTCTCCTCATTTTGTATTGACCTTCCACTTTTCTCTCCAGGTGGAGTGTCATTTCTTGTTTTTCAGTTCCTCCCATCATGTTACCTATATGCTATGATTCCCCTCTCAATCTCTCTCAACTCATAATCGTTTTGCATTTTCCTAGGTTCTGTGATGACTCCATGTTATATACTCACATCTGAAGATTTGAAGCTAGGAACTTCAGATGAGAAAGGCCATACAGTATTTTGTCTTTTTGGGTCTAGGATACATCACTCAATATAATGTTTTCTAGGTTTATTAGTTTACCTGTAAACTTTATGATCTCATCTTTTACAGTTGATTATTAATGCACTGTATATAGGTACTACATTTTTCTTATTCATTTTTCAGTTGAAGCATATTTAGATTGATTCCATTTCTTTGTTATTGTGTGTTGGGAGCCGCGGCGGGTGCTGGCAAAGTCCGTCATCGCTAGGTGGCGCTGTCAGCCATAATTCTTCCTAGTAAACAAGTAAATTGTGCATGTGCCATGGTAAAAGCCCGCCAAAGTTAAAGCCCATCCCACGGCGTTTGGCGCGCTACGAGTAAGCAGCCAATCAGAGGTGAATACACCGCTCTAGGGTTTATAAGCAGTGCCTTTCCAGGTCTTCTTCGTCTTCTACCACCATTTTGGTTTTTGGGAATAAACGTGTTTCTACCGAAGGATTCTGGTGTGTGTGTGTGTGTGTGTGTTCTTGCCGGCGAGACCACTACACGCACGCCGCACAATTGTGAGTAGAATTGGAGTGAACATTATTGAGGAAGGATCTGGGGAATAGGATGTTAAGTTCTTTGGTCATATGCCAAAGAGTGATACACCTGCTCATATGGTAAAACCTTTTTAGGATTCTCATACTGATTCCCAGATGGGCTACACTAATTTCCCTCCCTACCAAGAATGAACAAGGGCTCTTCTTTTTATCCACAACCTTATCAGTATCTGATGTGAGTTGTTTAATTGATCTTAGCTACTCTGATTGAGGTGAATGAAATGAAATCTCAAAATATTTTAAATTTTCACTTTAAAGACAATGAATATTTTGACCTATTTCTTTTATTTTCATTGCACACATTAATATATATATATATATATATATATATATATATATATATTAGATCTGTAAGCCATTTTTAATTGGACCATTGTTTACTTGACTCTGTAATTTGTTAGTTTTCTTTAAAATTATTTATGTATTCTGAATGTTAATCCCCTGTCAGATGTATAGCTAGTAAAATCTTCTCTCTGTGATTTTTTTCTCCACCCCATTGCTTGTTTATTTAGCTGTATGGAAGAATTTTAATTTTATGAAGTTTCAGTTGTCAATTGTTGACCTTAGTTTCTAGGCAAATGGAATCTAATACATGAAAGCTCTTGCCTACATCTATATCTTGTAGGGTACTGCCTACCTTTTCTTCTAATAGTTTAAGTGTTTCTATTTTCACATAGAGTCATTGGTCAACTTGCACCTAATTTTTGTTAAGAGTGATAGAAAGGGATCTAATTTTATTACTCTGTATGTGGGCTTGTAGATTTTTTTTGCCTCTTTTTAAAATTTAAGATGGTTGTACTTACAAGTTTGGATCTTCCATTATTATTTTTTTATTAGTCTACATGTCTGTCTTGGTGCCAGTTTTTATTACTAGAGCTCTATGATATATCCTGAAGTCTGGAATAGTAATCCCACCAGTTTTCACCTTTTGGCTTAGAATTGTTTCCATTATCTTTTGGGATCCTTCTGGTTCCATATGAATTCTATAATGATTTTTTTTTATTTCTGTGAAGAATATAGTGGGTGTTTTGATTGAGATTGTATTGAATCTGCCGGTTGTTTTTGGTAGAGTGGTCATTTTCATAATATTAATTGTATGGATCCATAAACACAAAATGTCTTTCCATTTTCATTGTCTTTCTCAGTCTCTTCAGAGTTTTGAAGTTTTCATTATAAAGTTCTTTCATATCCTTGATTGGGTTTATACAAGACATTGGTGTTGTCTTCAATGCTCTTATAAATGAGAATGTATCTATAATCTCTTTCTCAGTATGTTTGTTGGTGATCATTATGGCTCTTATTGGTTTTCATCTTCACTACATCTGGAATGAACTGTAATTCAGAAATGTAAGAAATACTTGTGAAAGATATTTTTGCTTGGTTAAAAGTGAGGAAATCGACTTCTAATCCAGATCTTTGAGGTAAAAAGACACAAATCTTTGATCTGGTTCTTGAGGTGGGAAGACACAACTTTAATCTATGCCATACCTTTTGCATAGGGCTATGCTTCCCACAATCCATTGCTGTCTGCGTTTAGTCAAGTTAAGGGCATAGAAGAATGAAGCTTTTGCTATTTGCCTGCTAGCCCTTGCACTGGCATTACTCATTCACTGGAATTGGAGGCTACTTTGGGATTTCTGCATGTACTGAAGACAGGCTCAAACACTACTGACTTTTGTGGACTGTGCATCTAGTTACTCTTGGATTTCCTCTCACAGCATGCCATTTTGGAATATATATGTGTGTCTGTGTGTGTTTGTGTGTGTGTGTGTGTGTGTGTGTGTGTATGTTTATGTATGTATATGTGGAGATATGGAGACATACACATACACATATATTTATTACATATATGATATCTATATATATCTATATATATCTATATATATCTATATCTATAGCTATATATATTCTTTTTATTTATTTAATTTCCCTCTCTTGCCTTACTGCACCTGCTAGTGCTTCCAAAACTATACTGAATGACAGTGGGGGTAGTATGAAGCCTTGTCTTGGTTCTTCTGATTTTAATGGAGTCTTTAGAGGTTTTCTTTATTTAAGATAATGTTGGAATTGAGTTTGTCATGTGTACCCTTAATTGTGTTGAGGTATGTTCTACCCAGTCCTATACTCTCCTAGGCTTTGTGGGAAATCATCCATGGTATTGAAACTTAGCCACCATTCTGGATCTAGTGTGATCATCGATTCGAAAATAATCTACTACTCCCACTTTGCTAGACCAGCAAACTTTTTCCCTAAATTCTAAGTCTTACTCTTATACCCACTGATTAGTATCAATATCACACTTCTGCACTTATAGCTCAGGGATATTATGTAAGAATGGGTGAAAAGAATTAAGAGCCAGAATACCAAGAAGCCTGTGGTGAAAACCTCTCTTTAGAAATAGCTGCATAAACAAGGACAATATCAATGGCTATATTAACATGCAAAAGGGAAAATCAAAATGCACAGGAACGAATTGACTGCTGGGAGAAGGAGAATTAGCCTCTCCCAAGAATGAGCTTCCTTATTGGTTGTCCAGTGAAGAATGGTCAGGCCTGAATCTAAAAATACAAACAACAAAACTAGACTGAGCAGGTTGAATTTATACACTTGTGTGTGTGTGTGTTTTACAATAATAAAATAAACAGAGGCTATCAGTCTCAGAAAGGGGGTATGAATGGGCTGGGTAGAGGGAATTAGGAAGGGTTGAAGTGAGGAAACAGAGTAAATGATATAATTCCATTTCAACTAAAAACATAATTTTTAAAAAGACCATGCCGGGTTGGCTTTTTTAAGCTATAGGGGTCGGGACTTTTGCATCTCTTAGCAAAAATCCACTGGGTTACTTTGGGTTGATAAATATTAATGTGACTTAGGTTATAAAAATGTTATTCATTACTGTGTGTGAAATTGTCTTCAGAGAAACAGAAGGAAAAGCAGGTGATTTCAATGGATCAGGTGGTGACAGGCTATGGAAGGGGAAGCTATGGAAACCAAGTCTGGCCTCTAGTAAGACTTGCATTACTGCACTTCCAGTAGATGGATGTAATGCTAGAAATCAGAAGGTATCTATAATATTTTTACCTAAGACTTATGAATAGGGTAGTCCATGTTTAAATTGAAAGTTCCACATAGCTTACATTTAGAAGAGTTGAGAAGATTACTGGCCATAGAATTCTATGGAGAATAAAAGTATGAGATATATGCGTTTATGCCATACTAAGACATACATGTGTTTGGAACTCTAGAAATATATATTTTTTAAGATGATATTTCTCTGTGTAGCCCTGTATGTTGTGAAACTCACTTCGCAGATCAGGCTGGCCTCAAACTCACAGAGATATACCTACCTTTGCCTCCTTAAGTAGTGGAATTTAAGGCATGAACTTCATAAATATTAAACAAATAAAATATAAGAGGTCTGAGACTCAGTGACCTTTACAATTTGGAGAAAGAGGAGAGGGCTTACAGAAAGTAACCTCTGCAGTATGATCATTGCTTTATCCTAAACCCCAAACCTCCATAACAAAGACCTCATTTATTTGGCTGCTGCTGTGCACAGAGCCAAATGAGCATTGAAAAATCCTCAGTTAAAAACAGCCACTGCCATCCACAAATGTACTCAACTTACTGATGTGGGGGAGGATGTTGTTTGCATGTACTTATGGGGTTCCACACCTTTGTAGGTGGCATTGAGACTAGAGAAGATGGAGAAGCTGCTTGGAGGAACAAAACCAGAGAATGTTTCTTAGAGAAGATATACTCCTAGGTGCACTGAGTACATAGGCAGAGTGGGACTAACTTACCAAAAAAAAAAAAATCACCCTAGTGTCTTTTACCAATTATCTCTCTCTCTCCACCCAGATGTGGTGAAGAGCTTCACATATGTCAGGTAATCCTCATTGTTTATGAGAAACAGCCTTCTTGGGGCTTTTTCTTTCATTGAATTAAAAGTAAGTAAAAACAACTCAGTAATTTGACCTAAGAAATCTTACTAAAAGTAGTTTCTCATGATGAGAACCCCAAATACCTCATCTCTTGGTTTTATTTCAGGCTTTCTGTAGACAGCCATATAGGAATAGTGTCAGCTCAAAGCTTGGAGTTTGGTTGCCCCATAACATCATGGTAGGTCAATATTTCAAGCCAGCAATTTTATAGATCAACCACTCTCCCATCTCTGATAATTTTCATCCAAGACATTTAAATTCATAAATAATGATTGGTAGTCATAAATTATCATAAAAATAATTTGTGATACAAAGGGCAAATTAGGATAGCAACTTTATATACACCATTTTTTTTTAAGAGCAGTTATAAAACACATTATCTGGAAACTGACTTTCAAATACTGAAGGAAACAAACAAACAAAACACAAAACAAAACAAAAACAACTCACTTAACCCTTAGCATGGTATCTAAGTGGTCAATCTGAATTATCTTTCTGCTCAGACCATGAGCTCCTATGTTCTGCCAGAGCTGTTGACCCTTCTTAATGTACTGTGTGTGCTTGTGTTATAGTGATAATCTCTGCTCCATTAGTCATAGAATGTTTTTATAAATTCTTGGAGATGCTTAAATCTAAACTTCAATATCCTTGTCCAAAATGCTAGGAATCTGAAGAGATTACTGTATTTTTGAAACTTTAGACACCTGATAATATGTCTAGGGAATAGGACCCTGTGTGGCACATAAAAATGATTTCTACTTCATATGTATTTATGCCTATATGTAGATTTATAGTAACGCTTAAATGATCACGTGTGGAATTTTCCATTTGTGACATCATGTCAGCACTCAAATTGGATCAGCTTTTAGAGCCTTAGACACACTACAGTTTTAAATTTAGGACATTCTACTAGTGTACAATTAAGCATCTATAGTTAAATGTACTTGAGTATATGCTCTGTGCTCATTTGAAGCTAGGTTTAAGAAATCAATATAGTTGATTCCATTAGTGTTTATGAAGAAATATGAAAACTTTCACAATTTTAATAAATTAACACAAGAGACACAGCTTGAATGACTTTGGGAAGGGCTAATGCCTAGGAATAAGTCACATTGTTCCCGTAGTCTTGACTATGTCTAACGTGTGGTACACTATATGTACTGAATACTGTTTGGGCTGTGCTGTAAAATAGTAACCAGGCACTCATTTTATTTGTTATTGCTCTTGGAGTAACTAAATCAAGATTTATTTATAATCTGGATGTTCTTGATATGTCTGAAAAAACCACTTATACATATGAAAATCAGACTAACATGAATTAAGCAGAATAGTATGGTGACTAGAAGGGTCTAACATCACAGGTAAAGTTTACTGCACAGTTATTGCACTATTCTTTAAGTTACTAATGTTTCTGTGTGGAAATTTTATATTAATATATTGTGTATTTTCAGGTGAAAATGAAGTTTAATAAAAATACTAATTATTTGAATGTAAAATCATAAATGTTACTGTCCACACAATCCCACATCATACAATGCTGACTTAGGAATTGTTGTTTGCATAGCCCTCATCTCCCACACTGCTCTGTGGTAAACTGAGTAATAGCGACAACAATATCCATGCTCTAATACCTAGAATCTATGATACTTACACATGGAAGAAATCCATAGGATCTTTAAATTGGATCTGGTGCACCTAATGGAACCATGGTGGAAGGATCAGAGGCAGATGTAAATACCAAATTAAGAAATTTTAAGTAAGGAGTATATGAAAATGTCAAAGAAAGACAGTCTTCTAAGCTCCCAGAGACTTTTTTTTATAAAATAGATCATCAAGCTGTGTGGTGTTTAAGGCTGTGACACAGTGATTTACTGTGGCAGTGATGGGGAGATGAATGTCTGCCTATTCTTCTGAATAACTACCAGTCATCTCCTTAGATCCACCTCAGTGACTGCTACTTCTGTGAAGAGAAGTGTTCTGGTGGCTTCCAAGGAGGAGACATATTCCTCTTTAACCAGAAGATCCCTGGGGAGACTTCCTTCCAAACAGCTCTTGGTTTCAGGGTAATGATCCATGATATTTACTCCAAGAAACTGATTTCCTTGTGCAGAGGGGTTGAATTTGATGAGTCTTGTTACACCATCCCTGAAAGCTTAAGAAGTGACATAGCATAACATCAAAGAAGTCATATTCCAGCATGGCTGGGGGGGAACATGTGAGCCCTTACCCTCGCTTAAGAGTTATTGGTAGTTGATGGTTGTTAGAGAAGAGTCAGTTTTCTTTGAAGATGTATCTGTTGGTAGCTTGATGCCCAAGAGCTGGCATCACATCCATTAGCCCATCATCAAGACTATTTGTGATACTAAGAGCAATAGTAATAATGAAGAAGGCAAAGTCCAGGGAATGAGTTGGTGGGCTCGAAGGGAGTCAGAAGGAAGTAATGAAGGTAATAAGATCAAAATATGTGGTATACATGTGTGAAAATTTCAAAGAATAAATACAAAATTTAAAAAAAGAAAAAGAACAATTACATGAAGTTGGAAGTGAGACTTTGGAGGATTAGGGAGGAACTGGATTGAATCTGATCAAAATACATTGTACACATGTACACATGTACACATACATGAAATTCTCAAAGAATAAAAAAATATAAATAGAAGTAAATATATAAATATAAATAGAAAATAAATGATAAACACATGCCATTTACATTTTGTAAAACCTTTCTATTGTGAAGTTCAAGTATTTAAGCATCAGGCAGGAACAAGGTTTAAGTCTCACTGATATGTTGAGTATGCCCATAAAAACTTGACACAGTTTGTGCTTCAGGTGACATGCACTGCAGCCTCTTGTTTGAAGGGAAAATTATTCCTGAAAGGTACATTTTATTTTTGCACAATAAGAGGATTAGAAGCCTTTCTTTCTTGCATACTAGAGCCTGTAATGCAGCTTTCCTGATCGCGTTTATTCTCCGCAAACATTAGCAATAAGAGGAAAATCGCAAAGCAGCTGAGCTCTTTCCAAAACCAGCACTAGGTTTGTTCACTTTCTGTGAACTGTGGAGAACAATTAGCTTGAATTCCTTTAACCACATAAATCCCATTCCTTGGCTAAACTGGTGCCTGTGTGCACTGATGGTCAGATGGGCTGACAGTCCTTGTCTCTAGGTTTCTGGACTGTTTGATATCTATTTTCTTCACAAAGCATAATAATGGTTCAGGTGGAGTCTTCTGGAAGTCAAGAAGCTTTGACTGGTGTCAAGTCACATAAAGTTCTCCAGTATAAGGAGATGGCCGGGTGAATGCCATGACTGACTTGTAATTCCTCAAGTGACCGAAATGCACACAGATCTCCAGGAGTATTTCCCTGAAGCCATTCCAAGCCTCAAATTTGGTCATCACTGACCTTTATTTTCGAGGTGTCAGTTTGGATGACACTTCCATTAACCCTGTGTTAATTTTAATAATGATGATAATTCTGGAAAGTGACAGCATAGGAGCTCTAGGAAAGAAAGAGATGTTGCTGGTGTATACAGCCTGGTGTGCTGTGAGAATGGACTTGGCCCAAGCTCATTCCAGCACTCAGTTCTTAGGCTAGAGTCTCAGCCTAATCATGTTTCTGGTTTCATCTCTCTCCACAAATACTAATCTATCAGTGATGATCTTTGATCCCTTCTAATCTGAAAATGTCTTAATTCCTTTCTTCAATTTCCCTAGAGTTAGATTTGTGCTCACACATCAAGACCTGTGTTTAGGCACAGTGCCTGCAGCAGTAGCATTTTCCGAAGTCCCCTTGCCATGCCACACCATCAAGGAAATAGTAAACAAACAATGCAGGGTCATTAATAGTATCTACGTATAATGAAGGCAAATAGGTATGTAGAATACAAATATGACAAAAGAACAGATTATAAAGTGTAGATTACTCATAGTGTATTTGTGTGCATGCACTTGTAGGAGTATGACTAGGTATAAATACATACATTTATGGATGTCTGTATATGCATAAATTATAAATAATGCTTAACTCATTATTTTTAATTTTTCCATAATAGAGATTGATAGGTACTTCAGATATGAAGAATGAAATGTGTTTGTTCACAAATAATGCTAAAAAGAGACCAGCAATAATTTGAAAACACAACTTGGGTGCCTAACTCAATTATATACTAGTGTAATTTCTCACTGAAAATATTACCAATAAAATGTTAAACATGCTTTGAGAAAAATAAATAATCTCTACCAAAGGATGGGAAATGCCTCTCTAAGAATAACACCATGGGGAAAAATCATAAAGAAAAATGTACATAGGCTTGATAAAATAAAACTATAAAATTGTTATACATCATAAGACATAAAATATTTAAAACCAACAACACATTAAGAAAAAGTATATTTCAAACTCTCAAGAAAGGTATAGAGTTGATATATTTCAAAGATTTTAATAAATCAAAAAGCAATTCTCTAATAACAAAATGAGCAAAATAAGAAATATGTTTCCACGTACATGATTAAAACAGCTACAGAACAAAAATGATAAAAAATAAAAGCAAAAGTCCTCAATAGATGAACTAAAACAAAGTTAAAATTTAAAAATAATTATATTTGTTTCCTACAAAATTGTGAGGATTCAAAATAAAATACCCAGACTGATGTGGATTTATGCCCTCCTCACTTAATGTGGAGTAGTGATCGATTTTTCAATAGAATTCTAAACTAAAAGTATTTATTTTGTTATTTCTTCTAGAACTTGATGTCTTTTGAAATAAACTTCCATTTTATGAAGGTTTGGTGACTCTTCCAGAGTCACTGAACAAGGTAGATGAGGGAGACAGCTACCACACATGATCCTTCTATGTACATCCATTGCTTGGGTCCATTAGAACATCTAACATATGAGGAAAAGGAGTCTGGAACTAAGCAAGCTTTTAGCCCAAGCCTCTATAGCTCAAATCAGTATGAAGAAACAACAGTAGAGATAGGTTGTTTGGCCAGTTGATCTTCACATTAATAACACTCATGGTGCCACATATATTAAAGATGTCTAATTTTATACACGTATTAGATTTTTTAAATTGCATCAGATGACAAGATAGTTAGGGATTGAGACTTCATAGTGTTAGGGAATATAGCTTATGGTGATGGAGAAGGCATAGTGGCACTATTTTGCTGAAGTAGGATCATAAGGTGGTTGCTTATTACAACTCACCAACATCCAGCAGCAGAGAATTTAGAATGACCAGAAGTAGATCTTAATTAAAACGTACGAAGTGCTCCCAGAGTAGCATATATCAGTAAGGTAGGTCAAACCTAAAGCCCTTCTTATAACTTCCCCTAAAGCAATATTTTCTGGGAGACCAAGAATAATTTATGAACCGGTTGTAGAACTTTTGCAACCCAATTCTAATAATTAATATAGTCTGGACCATTTTTGGCATATAGGCACAAATGACTGAAATGTATAGGGGGTTCTATATTAGATTTATAGACGTTAAAGTTTTATGGGTGTTATAATTGAACAATCATGCTTCCTGGAAAAGCCAAAGCTTGAACATTTTTTAACAGACTCTATTGCTCACATTTGGGTGAGGAAAAAGCCAAGTTGTTAAAAATGTATATTTACAGAGTCTTGGGAAGATGGCTCAGTCGGTTAAGTGTTTGATTTGTAAACAAGAAAACTCAAACTTGGTTCACAGAATCCAAGTAAAAATAATATGTGTGTGATGGTACATATTAACAATCCCAGGATCAGGAGGCAGGGATGAGCAGATGTCCCTGTGTCATTAAGTAGTCAGGCTAGCCAATTTGGTGCATATCAAGCTCATGATAGACTTTGTTTCAAAATGTAAGGTATATGGTACCTTAAGAATGGCACTAGAAGTTAAGTTCTGGCTTCTGGATTTACACACACACACACACACACACACACACGCACACACACACCTTTAAACTTAGTTGATCATTTTTCTAAAAGGCTGAGGAAGATGGAAGATTCTCTGTTGGCATCATCACTAACCAGTGAAGAAGAGTACCAGAAACCACTTTGCTCATGGCATGAGTGAGCTCATAATTTTTGTGATCTGAAGCCAGTGATAATTTATGAGGCTCAGAAGACAAACACTCTTAGTTGTTAGGAAAAAAAACACACATGAAATAATATGAAAATAATCATTTTATTTTAGAAGGAGCAGTCAGGAAACTTTATTAAAATTCTGCTGCCTCTTATAATTAATTTAAAAAAACTAAAAACTTCAGAGAGCATATAGGCTGGTCACATTCACAGATAAAGCTGGGGTTAAAGCAAGCAATAAACAAACAAATAAATAAATGGATGGAATAAAATGAGATAATAAATTTACCTTTGAATATAAATCTACTTTCATTTTTCTTGTTTTCCTTCTTCCTCCTGAATGCCCTCCCTTTTAAGCTTCCCCTTCTTTTTGCTTCCTTCTCTTTCCTTGTTTTCCTTAATATTCTTCATATCCACCCCTCACTTTCTCTTCCTTCATTCCCTCCAATATCTCATTTAATGAGTATGAATATCATAAACTGTTAATGAATAAACAAGGACCATGATTAAAAAATTATATGTAAAACACCTTTTTATTTTTTTTAATCCTGAAAGATTACACACTTGATCATTGTGGAGGCATCTTCTGTGTTAGTTTTTTTCTCTTTCAATAAAGGTTATAGTAGGAAATTATTGCATAAAATCTCCAAATTCAATAAACCCACAACTCAGTTACAATATTTGTAAGCTACACGCCTAGATTGGACAGATTTAACACTGCACTACTCTTTTCGCCAGCTATGAGATCCCTTGCTTCTTGCCACTTCACTGGACCATGAGGCTCAGCTCCATCTTCCTTCCACCTCCTCTTCCTCTGTCTTCTTCTTCTGTCTTCCCCTACTCTCTAAATCCTCTAGCCCCACCTTTCGCTTCTACTACCCAATCACAGCCTCTACCCTTAATTTGACAAGTTAAAATGGGGAGAAGGTTCACATGAAATTAGCTGAGTACTTAATCTACTCTTCTCAGGGTAGCACCTCTTGAGGAAGCAGAATTGACATCAGATTACAAACAGCACTAGGACAACCTACAACAGGATATTAAGATTTTAAACAGGGAAATAAAGACAATAGCTATTTTTAATTGCTTAACTCTGAAAATTAAATGTATGAGGAATGTTTGAAATGATATATGGGACAAAGGTCTCCAAGGATAATGTTGACCAGGGAGAGAAAATGTTGATTCTGAGATAGTTAATAAACAGTTTACCAAGATTAAAAAGATATAGAATCCATGCAATTCAAATTTATTGTTGCTGATCACCATGGCCTTAAAATGATAATCCTTGAATAGGTGACCATCATAACACATCGAAATAAAGTGTTACCACTCTCTCAATTCAGGCCCTTCAGTTTTAAGCAATGACTTATAAAATTTTGGGACAAACTGCTACTGATTCAGGCACACGAACCCTCCATTCAGTAGTCAACTGAGTTGAAGGGCTTTGGGAAGGCAGCAGCAAGTGTACCAGGTGAAATCCTGCTGAGTTTAGAGTGTGAAGTAACAAAACAGACCTATATACATTTTCTGCCCTCAGATCAATAAAATTCTAGACCTCTGAGCCTGAACCAGGTCCAAATGACTGAGTCACTTTCTGATTTTAGGTCTTCAAAGTGCATATTTATAGTTTTATAGCATCTAAAGTTTGTGAGATATTTTATAGGAAATCTCCAAATTGGATTTTAAAATACCTTATAATAAATCTCCTTACACATCTATATATATCCATATCTGTTTGAACATAGCTATACATTTTCTTACTTCTATTTTTCTTCAGAATGAAAATATATTAACATGTTCTTTCAGGATAATTCTGGTCCCTATACAAGCCCAGAACATGAGAAGTAAAGAACAAGGGTATTTTAAGTTGGAGGCTAGTCCTGCATAGCTATATAATGAGACACTGTCAGAAAAAAAACAATTAATAAATAAACATCTTTGATATTGTAAAGAGTAATATAAAAGATCATGCCATGTACCTGTTGCATCTGCATTACCTTGTCAAAACTACTGCTACAAGATAGTTCTGGCTTTGTTTCAGACTGTTTTATTTATTTCCTATATGTTTTATATAGAAAAAAATATATAACATATTCACATTGATAGTGAATACAGACAATAAAATAAGCTTTCAGATGTATACATTCTTACATACATTCTCTAATTTTTCACATGTTTTATGGAGAGGTTAACATACCTTATTGATGTATTTATTTTTTATTTGGTTGGCCATGCATATGTGGTGTATGTGCTCTATGTAAGTGTCTCCTGTCCATGTTAAGGAATGCAGTCTTGCATTTATCTATCCAGAACTTAACATTGGGAAGAAGTCTTCGTGGAACACTTTCCACATTTTGACCCAGGTTCTCTTGCTCAACCCTGAGCTTAACAATTTGACTAGATTACAAGGTCCCCTTCAATTACTGGAGGTCACGCCTCTATACCTGCCTTCGCAAGATTAGAATCACCACAGCCCTTCTATACGTAGAGAAGGGAGGAGATGTCAGGGGCAGCCCTGCTTATACACTGAAGGCCTAAAATCAGCCATAGGCCTAAAATCAGCAATAGGCCTGTCATACATGTATACTAACACCAAGTCTTGGGTCTCTGTGGAAAAACATTGAAACAGATGGCTATAAGCTATTGTAAACAGGCAGTTTTTGTTGAAGTTTACCAGCCTGAGTAGTCATAGACCTTGTAAATAGGTAGCCTTGGCAGATATTACCAACTTAGATAAGGACAAGTGAATCATAGGCAGAGTCATAGCAACCTGTCCCATGAACCTTCACCCAGCCGATACCCTGTTCTGAAAGACATTCGTATTCCTCCTGAACACTCACGCTCCGGTGTCATCCCCTTCCCCATCTCCTGTCTTTTTGTGTTTATAACCTCTGTGTGAATAAGTAAAAATTACGATTTGAAAAAAAATAAATTATAAAAAACAAAAAACAAAACAACAACAACAAAAAACAATTTGGCTAGGCTGTCTTCCCAATGAACTCTGGGTATTCTTTTGACTGCTAACTTCACTTGGGTACAGATGTGCATCATTGTGACGGGCTGTTATTGAGGTGCTAGAGATCATGACCAGATCTTTATGCTTGTGTGGAAAGTACTTTATCTACTTTGGCACATTCAAGGTCCTTAGTCATGATGTTTTAGTAGAGGGCTTCTCCTATGGCACTGTTAATGTGTCCTTGGTGTCCTAGGTTATTTTCCTGTAGAATGGCTCTGCCAACTGTAGGCAGCACCATCACTGAGCATGAAGGCCTGGGCTGTATAAAATCAGCAACTGAACAAGCTGAAGAGCAGCAATCCAGTAAACAATGTACATTCCTGGTCTCTGTTTTAGTTTCTGCTTTGTGAGTTTTCTTTTTGTGTTCCTGTCCTGACTTCCCTTTGTGATAAATGCTGGTCTGAGAACTGAGAAATGAACCTTTCCTCCTTCACTTTGCTTTTGATCAGTGCTTTATTATAGCTACAAAGAAACAAAGTAGGACACTTGGCTTATGTCAAAATAAGTGACCTGTCTTGAAATTTGCTGAATAATTTCATCCATCTTGAATGTTGTATATTAGATTCATTGAAAAGAAGAAAATATCTAATTTCTATAACAAAGAAAATATGGATATTTACAAATTAAGTGAGTGATAAATATAAAAACAGCAGATAAAATATAGTGTAGATTTCTTTAACTGTGTTTTAAAGCAGCTATTTTAAGATGCCTCTTAGAGATTGCCTCAAGGAAATGAAACAAAACAAAATATTTTATGTCTATACTCCCTGCAATGAATATAACTCATCTACCCCTTGGTTACTGGGGTCTCATTTGCTTAACAACACTATGGTGTATGTTTAATGTTTTAGATGACATGTGAAAAATAGTACTCAAATGAATCTCTATGTAGGTACTCTAAAATATTATGTAAACATACTCTAGAATCCTCTTATCTGTGTATCAGTTCACTAAAGCTCTCAGTGAAAAGGAATATGTCCAAGCTTAACTCCATATTTACAGAGCCAAAGTTTATAGATGCTAAGCTTTATAAAATATATCTGAATAAAATCTACATTCATGTCTTGCATACATAAAACTTTTAAAAGATTGTAGGTTCTATAATAATCCTAACGTCACAAAATTTTAATTGTTTGCTACATGCATATTTATAATTTCAGAATTTATTTTTTTTGTTTAGCTTTTTCCTTAAAGTGAAGTTTAAACAAAACATTATTTGCAAATGCACCCATCCAGCTGAAAATGCTGCCAAATTTTTTACATTATCAATTATCACAATTATACTATCAGCAGAATCTGCAACTATGAAACAATTATACTATAAAACTAATGGACAGCATGCTAATTGTTTAGGTGGTACAGAAGAGAAGTTTTTCTCATTTTTCTCTTTTTTTTAACTCCATTAACTGACTTATAAGTAGAAATCACAACCTTGACATTATCATGAAGCTAAAATTTTGTTTTGCTTGTCAAATTCCAAGATAAGGCACTAGAAGATGCATTTTCTTTTGCAAATGTAATTTCTGAAAACTAGTTAAAGCTTCTTCCAAAGTGTTAATATATTGTGAAGCATATGGCACAGAATACACAGCCCCAAGTGAAAGTTCACAGTATGATGGGATTTACAAGGTATGCAGACATGCAAATCTTTTGTCAAGTCAAGGTTTTGTATATCCTCCCTTCCAGGAGTTCCTTGGTCCTTAGATAATTCACCATTTTTCCTAAGTGTTTCATTATGATCTTTAGCCAAATCCTGGTCTTCTGTTATAATAATTAAATTTTCATTTTCTACACTCTCTTTACATAGAGATGTGAACTTATGTCTCACTTTGGGTGAGAGTTCTTTTGTGTGTGTCAGAGATGCTACCTCCTTCAAAACCAAGTAAAGACTCTAATTATATAAATCATTGCTTGGCTGCAGATACCGTCAAAAGCATCGCTATTGAAAAGCTGAATGGGACAGAAGAAAGGGCTAGATTTGTGTTAAGAGTACATTATCAGAATTTTGAAGAAGCAAGGTATAAAAAAATATTCCTCCTTGGACCAGATACGGACACTATATTCAAGAAAGCTCACTTCCCAAAAGCTCCATGGAAAAAGTGTGATCCTGACAATGAGTTCGAAAGAGATTTTGATTGTCTCCAAAACAAGCAAAGAATATATACAACCAAATTGAATAAAAATGGTTTATCACATCAAGAATAAACTAGGGGTAAAAATTACGGGATTTCTTTCCAAAGTAGAGTTGCATCTGAATTATTTACCATACATCAAGTCTTGCCAAGATATAGAACAGAATTTCATTGCCAGTGAGAGAAGAATTGTCAGACCACCACCCTGTTCTCCTTCATTAACCTTGGAAGGTTTTGGTTCCTATTCTTGCTGCAACAAAGATCCACAAGCTTAGTAGTTTTTATTTTATACAACTTGTTAGATTATGGTTCTAGGGGTCATCATCTGAAATGATTTTCACCAAAGTAAATGGAATTGTTAACATGGGTGCAATAATTTCAGGCTTTCCAGAGAACAGTGGGTTTCCCGGGCTTCCAGAGAAGGGCATCTACTTGTGGTTTTTGTTTGGCTTTGTTCACCACTATACATTCTAGTAATCTCAGATCAAGTCTTCTTCAAGCCCTCTATCTATTTTTTCTCATTCTAATTCCATCTTCTACATCTCACAAACCCATGAATACAGTGAACTTCAGGGAGTCCACCATAATTCAGTGTAATTTTAAGGTCAGATAATTAGTACCTTCAAATCACCTAGACTAGATTAATCAAGGTACTATACAGGAATTGAAACAATGGGATAAAAAAATATAACTATATCATCTACCTCTATCTATATATCTAATCTGTATATACTCACATATAATTTATATATACATAAAATATATAAATATACATATATACTTATACATATATATACACATGTATTCAATATATATATATATATATATATATATATATATATATATATATATATA
>NW_021604669.1:3931374-3962912 GCF_004785775.1 Grammomys surdaster | reverse complement strand
TATATATATATATATATATATATATATATATATATATATATATATATTTGAATCAACTTGAAGAGTTAAGAATCCAGTAGTTTCTCCATCCTCAGAGCTGATTGTTTCAGTAGTTGCAATCAGACAATGAAAACCTGGAAGATTTCTGGACGGCTTCTGTTCCTCACCAAAGAATGGAATCCTGGTATGGTTCTTTCTTATATCAGTGTAGACATCAGCATTAGCACCAAGAGGGAAATACTAAGCATCAAAGGTAAATGATCTTCCTTTGCCCTGTCATTTTTTATTTGAGCTGGTACCAGAAAGTGTCACTATATTTGTGGTAGACCACATCATATAATAAAATCAAGACAATTCTTTAATCGAGGATTACACTTCATGTAATTCTAATTTATGACAAGTTGGCTTTAAACGAATCATCACACTAACCTATTTTTGGGTTCTGGAAATCTAGACATGGACACTATGTACTATAGCATTAACCACTAGAATTTAAAAAGTGTGGAAAAGTATGTCATAATTCTAGATTAGAGTGGGAGATGCTAGTATACTCACTATGCTAATGACAGTCTTTACTCCAAATGTAGGTGTCACTTTCAGTGACTACATGTGTACTGGATGAAAACTTACTTTAGTGTAAGCCTATACGTGAATACCATATTTTCTAATCTTGAAGATTTTCTTTATTTATTTTTCTTGGGATGTGTGTGTCTTAAAGTCATTTTATTAATCACTAAGATAGTCAAATTGGTTTATTTGAAATTATACAGTGTCATATTCCTGCCAAGCATTTCATTTCCTTGCCCTTGATCCATGTCAGTTTCTTGCCAAGCAGCCCCAAAGGCTCTCTGCCACTTCTCCTTTGTTATTTCACTAACAAGACTGAGCCTGTCTTAGGTAGGTCTGACAAGAATGCCTTTCTTATCCATCATGGAATATGCATTATCAAAAGCAATGTACTTCTGTCTTAGGTTGGTAAGGCTCTGTGCAGAATCTTACCTGCCCTTGGCTTGCCAGCCTGTTAATTTAATAACTCTGTCTGGGGGTCCATTTTCAGGTTCAAGCCATGTACTTAAGTGGCCAATATGTTGATGTTGTTTAAGATACACTTTAACACAATGGGCAGGAATAAAGTACTCCCAGAACAGAAAGGGCTAGCATGATCAAGCTATATATGCCATTCTTAAAGCTTGACCATGAATCTGACATGGGCCAAGGACCAGGAAATGTGCTGCTTGGCAGGAATATGATACTGGCCAAGGACAAGGAAGTAGGCTTCAGGTAGGAATCTGACATAAGGCTAGAATGAAAAAATAATTTCAGGCAGGAATCCAAATATTAGGCTAGAACAAAAATGTAGGCTTCCGACATGAAAATGACTTTCTGCTAGGACAGGAAAGTTGGCTCAGATATTTTGGTCATCCTGATAAGCCCTTAGAAACAGTGATCGCATCATGGGAGTGTTCATGGAATTATGTTTATTGCCTTGCTTGTTCTTTGACTATTTGAGTTTATTGTCTTGTTTGTTCCTTGACTATATCCATCTATTGTATTGCTAGTCTCTCAACCTAGAACTGAGCTTAATACTTGCATTTAATTAAAATGGTATAAAAACAAAAAGGAAGAGGGAGGATGGGATCAAGCTTCTTGGGGGGGAAATAGGGAAAGGGGCTAACACCTATATTGTAAATAAATAAAATATCCAATAAAAGTAAATAAATAAAAGAAATTATACAAATAAGATCAAGTACTTTAAATATCATTGACAATATTTTAATTGTTAATTAAATTATTAATTATTATAATTATAATTAATTATAATAATTAAATATTTTAATTATTAATTAATATTTCACTATTTATTTGAGATTTCATTAAAAATGGTATACACTTTTAACTTCTCTTTATAAATTGTTGTCAGAAAAGGAGGGACCAGATGTTCACAGTGCTCTCCTACACAATCACAGATATAGCTATCTTTGATGCCTCATTGGTGCTTATTCGCCTTGCCTTTACAGTCATTTCATATTGTCCAATCCATAGAATAATATATCAATTGGTGTATAATAGCTTGGAAGTCTATTTTATATTTGATTAATTGATTTACAAATTTAGAGATTTGATGAGTTAAGGTATTTGGGACACATCCTCGTTTGTCTTCTTACTGCTTTTGTAAAATTATACAAATAAAATTTTCCCCTGATGCATATATTAATTGGGAAAATAATGTCTTCCCTAGTGAGTTTCTGTGTAAATTAAAAAAAACTGTGTCTTATAAATCTTATGGAATAAGTCAGGCACATTAATGATATTACATTCAATAGAAAAGTGACTTTGCTAGTACTCATAATTTTGAATAGTATTGTGAAAGATTTTGAAAAACAAGTGACAATATGTAGTTATATTTTTGACATAAATATACATGCTATTTCCACCAAAACCTTCAAATCTAGACTGTCATGAAATTTAAAATATGGAAGTGCTTCTAAAATTACTTGTTTATTTCACAGAAAGATGATAGAGGCTTTTAGAAACAATATGTCTATTCAAATCAAGGCATGAGATGCTTGCGGAGTCTATCCTATCAACTCTTCTGTTTACTATTGTGCTGAAAGGAATAATTTGTGAAACTCACTTGCACAGTGATTATTGTAGTAAAATACTGAAATGAGGGCCCAATTAGGAAGTACAATCTTGACAGTATCTCTTGTTTTTATTGTTCAACTAAGCCTGGCTTTGGCTGTACCATATTGTATTATGGTTCTGCTAAATGTTATGATTTATTATAAAGATCCTCAACATTCTGTGCTTAGATTATTTACATATCTGATCTTATTTGATTTTCAATTATTCTGTAAGAATCATGTCATTTTCCTCCTTTTATAAATGATGGGAACTCAAAACTGAGAATCTAAAGAAATTGGGGAAATGCATAGCTCATATTACATATTAGAAAATAATATTGGTAAAGTTGATTATAAATATTGGATAAAGAAATTGAAAAGGCAGAAGTAATACAATGTAACTGAGCTCCAGGTCATCTCCTTTGTTCATTTCTTATCCCTGAATCACCCTCCATAACTGTCTCTGCTGGCACTAGATTCATCAATAGATCCATTTAACAAAAGTTAAAATTGTAGTGAAATAAAATTGTAGTAAAATAGAATTCACTATTCAGAAAGTAGTAACCACTGGCTGATTAGCATCTGTGGCATGCATCACGTTTGTGATCCTCAATCCCATTTATGATACAGATATAATAACTTTTATTTTACAAAAGTAAAACAAAGAATAAAATAAAAACAACATTCAGAAATTGTCGGTATCAGAATTAGGACCTATGTCTCAAAACTTTATAACTCTAAAGGGCACAGTAAGTTCTGCCAGATCTTGTGGTTAATATCCTTTAAAAATATATTTTAATTCCCCATAAGCAAATAGCAAAGGATCTTTACTGTTGGGCTTCAAAGGAGTTGATTTATTAGAATAAATTTTTGCCAGAGAAAACTTGTATCAACAGGGCATTGTAGTTAATATTTTAGTAAACATCAAAGAACATCCCTTGTTTTCTAAGACAGATACTTCAATTATTAATGTTAGCAAATATGTAGTCTTTTGATAAATCAGATTAAAGTCCTTCTGGTCTTTGACTTCTGATAAAGGGAGGTGTCTCAACCAGCATGCTCCTTGTATAACAAAAGCTAGAGCCAATATCCAGTTTGGGCAAGGATAAAATTTGCTGGGCTTCATACATCAGTCAGACTCATGTCAGTGCTCATTCTACCCCAGCAATCTCCATGTGATTTGCTAAAACTCTGTCAAGGATACAGCTCATTCTAACTTGTTTGAAAAATGTTGCTTTTCTATCAATAGGCATTATTCCCAAGAACAGTTTGTAACAAATATTAGTACATAATCATTAATACTTTTTTTCTGCCCCCAAAATGAAGGACGTGGATTGGGAATAGGTCAGAGGCACAAATCTAAAATGAGTTTTAGAGCTGAGGTGGCACACTATTGCTGACCTTCCATCCTCTCTTCCTTCCTTCCTTCCTTCCTTCCTTCCTTCCTTCCTTCCTTCCTTCCTTCCTTCTTTCCTTCCTTCCTTCATTCCTTCCTTCCTTCCTTCCTCTCTTCTTTCATTCCTTCTTTCCTTCCTTCTTTTCTCTGTCTCTTTCTCTATCTCTGTCTCTCTGTCTTTCCCCTCTCCATTTTTTTCTTTCCTTATTTTCTTCCTTCCTTGCTTCCTTTCCTCCTCCCAATACTTCATTTATTACTCTGTATCTTGATATTCCCATGTTAAGTTTGACAAGAGACAAGTATTAAAGTCACAGGCTAAGAAGAAGACAGAAATCAATCTATTGGAACCTCAAAAGGAGCTACACATCGAATAGTGAGAAGCCACCACTCAGACAAAGTTGTATAACATTAGTATGAGGGAGGAGAAGAGGTAGCTTTAGGAGTTGTAGTGTAGTTCATTCTCCTGCCATCCTATTCAAAGTCTTTTCAGGGAAATATACAAACAGAATCATAAAGGCCATGTTTCCTGGTGGAAGATCCTATTTTATAAAACAAGGGATTTAAACATTCCAAAAGGTGAAGTGTAGGGGTCCATAAACTATTCGAATTCCCATTCCCATGGTAGGAATATAGCACTCATTCTCTGGTTCAATGAGGGAATTTTCCTATGATTGATCTGGACATTTCCTTTCTCAGCATTGCTCATCACCAGCAGGAGACACTTTTAAAACATTTGCAATCCTCCTTGGAGAGTGAAGGTCATCTTTCTAGTCATTTAAGGGTTACAAAAGCCAGGATTATTTAACTTAACTGGAATTGCCTTGTGGGTATAGTATTGATCATAAATTTGCCCAAGTCTCCACAGAGGGTCTTGACATGGCTGTATAAAAATTTATTTTCTCTGCTTGCATCATTTCTTAATGACTCTGCCAACTATACACACCACACCCTATAGTGTAATAACTTCTATCATGACAAAGGAAATATGTAAGACAGAGGTTAAATTGCCACATTATTTTTCTCCATCTGTTATAATTAAACATTATAAAAGCATCATGGTTTGTATTTGTTTTTCAACCAACAGAGTTTTTTTTCTATATCAGATGAGGTATTTGTTGAGTAAATATACTCACTTTTAGAAAGAAGAATAAGCATACTTTCAAGTATGCTTTCTGAAAGACTTTTGTGAGTGTGTGCAGCTTTTGATAACTTTGGTTCTTCTACTCTTTGGTTCTGGATTCTTTTGCTAATTTCCTTCAACCCTGAAGGCTCACCTTTAAGAACATAAAACCATGTAAGAGGAAAATATCATGTAGGCTTCCAAGGGATTATTTGGGTCACATAAGACTGAGTTCTATCCAACAAGAGGTGCGTTGATTCCAAATTAGTTAAAGATGATGTAAACAAATGAGGTAATCATATATAGAGAAGGGGCAGTGTCAAGAGAGAAGACACAGGGAAAAGAATGAAGTAGAAACCATCAAATGCTGGCCCCTTCAATGGAGCAGAAGGCACATTCTGGAGTAGCAGCATCCTTATTTAAAGGAGCATTTTAAAAAGTGACTCAAAAGTCTATCCATTCTGAAATACAAAAGACCAAGCTCATGACCAAGGTAAGATCATTGGAGAATACTTGAAATCCATATTTCAGAGGCTTACCACTTTTGTAGTTATACATGTAGGAAAGACTGTTTCCAAGAAGCCTGGTTTGTGTGTTATTAAGGAGATGCTGAATTGGATAGTAAATCGGGTATCAGGGAATTTGTGGGGACAATTAAAAGGGTCCAAGGGAAGAAATCAACGAAAGGATGCATATGGAAGAATGAAGAGTGTGTCATCCATGAAAGAATGAAGGTTTCAGGAAGCCTGTGTATATGAGACTGGCCCAATGCCACCTCCTCTCTAGATAGAATTCCTACTTGCCCAGAAGTTTGACCATTTACCATTGCTTTTACAACAAAGTTTTCATGATCCTGGGATTTTGGAATCCAGTACTAATATCAAACTTGACTCCTAGTTCACCTATTATTATTAGAGATTCTTAGAGGGGGGTTTTTATAATCGACACTATATGTAAGACCTGACTGATACAAGATTTATCTTACTAGCGATAGTTAATGCTAAAACTGTACTCATTATTTTGTACATTTGGTAATAAAGACATTACATATTGCCACTCAGTCTTATAAAAGAGAGTGGTGTAGGTTCTTTATCCTGCATTTCAAAGATAAAGTGTATATGACTTAGAGTGTAAAGCACAAGAAGTAGTGCTAACAATAACAGCCATACTATGTCGGCTCCTTGCTCGCAGGTCCAGGTGAGAGGAGAGAGGTCCAGTCCTGCCTGGTCTCTCCAGGGCTTAGTGGAATGATGAGTGTTGATGTCTCAAAAGAAACACACCAGGCTGGGACTCTTGTCAAAGCAGAAACTCCACTTTATTGCATCAGCCTCTCACTTATACAAACTCGGAGCATAGGGAGGGGAATTTTGGTGGGGTGAGATGACGTAGGAGGTGGGGAAGGACGATGGAGGGTGTGGGGTGACTGACAGGGCCAATTGCAAAGCTCTACATTAGCAACAGAGGGACAGAGGCAAGGCCAAACAGGTCTTGCTGAGTCACCCCAATACAAAAGTGACTGAGACAGGTCTCAAAACTCGAGCCAGGCTTGGGCTTTCCCACAAGGCCACAGAAACTTGAGCCAGGCTCGGATTGTCCACAAGGCCCAAACTGAAATAGGGCCCAACAATACTAAATAAACTGGCACATACTTTCTGTTACATGAGCTGTAAACAAATAAAGACTTGCTTAATGCTCAAGGCTACCAATATTTCCCAGTCCACGCATAGCATCTTAAATATGAATAAATGATGCCCCAAGATATGAACAAGGTTTTATAAGTTCTCATGGAAATGTATAAATAATATTAAGAATTCATACTATAGGAAACAAAGTTGAGTTGGGAGTGGGTCTGGGAGGACTTGGCGCAGGACTTGTAAACACTCAGTGATCACTCATTTTAATTCTTCACCCACACCAACTCAATAGTAAAAATGGATTAATTGATGGTATTCTGGCAGATATTAGAGAAATAATTAAAGAGATCACCCAAAGTGCTCCTGGCATGGGCTGTGACTTGGGTACTTTTGGTTGAGAGATTATAAAGGCTGGCTTTCTTTTCTTACTTACAGTATTTATTAGTGAATATGATTTACCTTTAGACCTACTGAAGAGAAGTATTCAGTGAAGCAGTAAGGCAAACATCATTATGCTTCAAGTAAATGGTCTTCCTCTGTCACACAATGACAGGGTTTTATTCTAATTAGAAAATGATTGCTTCAGAGAACCAGTGGATTCTACAGCCTCTTCTCACACCCTCAATGTAAAATCAGTTGGTGACACTGTAGAGGTCATTGACATTTATCAACTGTATGTGCCTTCATGCTATACACTGACCATCCATTCCAACATCTAACATGCATTTTTCTGGTGGGATTGTTGATTTTATAAAGAGATATTACCTTATCTCTAAACTAGTTGCCTTGTTAAATTTGCCCATAGATTATATTCAACCTTCAGGTCCTACTGGCTATCAAAAATGTTTGCCCTTATCTGATCCTGGGAAAAATTTTACCTGTGGCAAGTTTTTCCTAGAAATGTATTCATTGTTTCAAAACATCATGGCTATAACTACAGCCCACAAAAAATAAGTATAAAAATGAAGGTGACATTATATTGGTATCTTTATCTTTACATTTTTATTTATTTTCTTTCATTTGTGATTAATTTTAGATCAATTTGACAACCTGTGCTGGACATGTTTGCAATTGACATTTGTTGAAAGCTCTTTCAGGGAAAAATATATAAATAAACCTACTTTAAAAGGGAGTAATAAATAGTATTTCATTTTATTTTTCGCTTGTTAGAGGGAAGCAGTAATGATAGAAGTTTTGAAACAATCCTAAGAATAAATTCTAGAAGGATTTAGGTTATAAAAAGAGACCTTTGCAGACCACAAATATCCATATGTAGTATTCTATATTTCTGTCTAGGACAAAATCAATGCAGACTTGTACAACCATGCGTGGTAAATGTTCTAGCAATCTTTCATACAGCAGTATAGATGAATTTCTAAAATATATCTTAGTAGAACTCTATCTTTCTTAGGGACCTAGTACCTAATCCTTAGCCTAAAGATTTTCTGTTTTCAGTGTATGTCTATCTCATAAATTACATCATAAATATTGACCTGCCTTATTGACTACCTTTTGCAGGTAATATGATGCACTGATAAATAAAGCTATCAGGTAGAGTAGCAGAGTCAACATGCTCTACTCAAACATTGAGAAATATGGCCAGCGATTAAATGCACAATTGCTCTCAGGAAAAAAAAGCAGCTTCAGACTTGAACGTTGGATTAAGAATATCACAACTTACAGTCTAGTGATAGGTGGAGAGGAAGGTAAAGAAAACATCTTAACATGAATGAATATTGATTTCAAGGAAGGTGGCATTTATCAAAAGCAGAAAGTTCAAAGCTTCATGCCCCCACTGTCTGAGTATCTGTTCTGACAGGACCACATGTACTAGTATATAGTGCAGGCTTCCCTCCAAAATGCATGTCAATATCTACAATGATGTCATTCTACAATCTCTTGGACCACACTCCTTAACAAACTGTGTTTGTCCAGGAATGGATGATGTTTTGGCGATGTGTTTTAATGATATATCAGTTGTCCCTATTCATACTTTCGTTTTTTGAAACATAGAAAACAGGTATCATTCAAAGTCTTGCTTTATAAGAAGTAAAAGAAAACCACTCTTTAAAAATATCCCTTAATGTCTCTAGTTTCTATCACATTGACCTTGCACTAGTCATTACGTGTTGAATTACTTTTTGTTGTCTGCTCAAATTTTCAAATTTTATTTTCTTCATCTTTTATTTGGAGATAAGACCTATGTATGATAAAGTCATATGATATCTTGAAAATCCCTTGACTTATGAACTTCTCAATAAAAGATATAAGAATAATAACAGTAATGATTGTATTTGCAGAGACAGCCTTTGGTTTTATTCATAACACTGTCTGTAACTTTCATAGACAATTATACTTTCAAATTAAAGTTAGAGACACATGGAACCATATAGAAATGATTTTATTAACATTTGACTTTTATGTTTTAAATATATTTCATGCTGGCTACTTTGAAAGTTTACTATATTCACAACTTTTGTGCCATTTAAAATTAACTTCTGCTTCTTTCCCTTAATTTCCAAGGATACTAGAGTTTATACATCCCAATTGGTTCATACATCACTTTTCATGAAATAATAGTCCTTGAAAACATAGCTTCTGTGAATATATTGACTTCTTTTTTGTTGTTATCATTTGTTTTCTGAAAACAATGTCTGATTCTGTAACCGGAACTATCCAGGAAAATACTTATATAGCCATATTGGTCTCAAACTTGTGATAATCCTCCTTCTTTAGTTGCCAAATGTTGCTGCCTTCATTTAAATTCACTTTTGTGCCCAGTGATAGTATTAATTTCCATTTACCACATCATTGCCTAGGACAGTGGTTCAAAGCCTTCCTAATACTGCAACCCTTTAATATAATTTCTCATATGGTGGTAACTCCAGCCCAAAAATTACTTCATTGTGACTTCACAACTCTAATTTTGCTACTATTATGAATCATATTGTAAATATTTTATGTGCAGGATATGTGACATGAAACTTCTGTGAAAGGGTCATTTAATTCCAACGGGGTCACAACTTACAAGGTGAGAATCATTTGATATATATAGTCTACAACTATATAACCCATATAAAATTTTTGTTCTAGTTTTCATTCAGTTGCTATAAAACATTCAAGACTGAAAGCAATTTGTTTATTTGGCTCACACATTCATGTCATAATCTGTTACTGAGGGACTTTAGGGCAGGAATTCAAATGTAGCAAATGAATCAGAAAAAAAATAAGATAGGGGATACTGTTCACATGTTTACTCTTAAGCTTGTTCCCACACACATAGAGCTGAGGGAAACATGTCCAGGGATGTTACTGCCCAATATATTTGTTTCTGTTTCCAACTTTTCTCATTCTTGAAAGTTTGAGGGATGATATGAGTACAATTATGGAAAACAAAAATATATGTAACTTTCCATTTACATTGAAAATAGTCCTTTAGACAAAATAACTATTGTTGCTAAGATTAGCCTAAGTAATCATCTAACTTCTGCCTTCCAAGTACCCAGGGCTACAGGCTTGTGCCAGCACAATGAGATGGAGCAAAACATTTCTTAGAACACAGGACTGTGGCCACAAGTCAGGGTCAAAACACTTACATGTTCAAAGCCTTGGGGTCAGTAGCCAAGATCTCACAATTCTTATAAACATTATTGGCTATTGGTCATTTTTACCTCATTTCCATGTGATTTCACCCTTGAATTACACTATGCTAAACAATGGGTTGTATTATGTATGAGTTCTGAGGCATATACTTCACAATAATTATCACTATTAGACAGAAATATTTTTCATTTAGCCAATAACATTTTAAATATGTACTATATATATGTACATTTATCATATATATTATAGCATGTTTAGATTAAAGAAAAGTGAAACTTCTGTAATTTGAAAGTCATAAGGCATATGGAGAAATGATATAATCTATAACTCTTTTTAGAGATGAGGAGCAGGTAAGAATATTATTCTTAAAAAAGTTTTAACACACACTAATAAGGAAAGAAGTAGCCCGTACTATTTATAAAGGAGGAAGAAGAGTATTCCAGAACATTCTCAGACCTCCCAATACAGCGTAACCTTAGTCCTGCCTCCCTATCAACTATTGAATGTATTTATTTTCCCACTTGTTTATAATAAAATGAGCATTTATAGTATTTTTTGCCAAACAGCTCTTATTGTCTTGATAACCATATGGTACATTCAAGTATAAACAAACAAACAAACAAACAAACAAACATATGCTGAATACTGTCTAAAATGGAAAGAGGTATTAGGCTGAAAAGACTGTTCTGTTCTTATGGTATTTCCCAGAAATAGGTCTTCATGCTGGCATTCATTCACTGAAAAATATAATTAGCACCTCCTGAGAACCGCCCACTGCACTGTTCAAAGCGACAATTCATAGGAAAATAAACACCAAGCCCTGGCTATGTGAACAGTACACAGTGATAAAATAGCACAAAGCTGTGTTTGGGCATTCCTATTCATAACTGTACAAGTGTTCATTTATTGGAATTGTGTATGCCCTAGGCACTCTGCAATACATGTATGAGACTAGAGGACTGCTTTCTAATGTATTTATCTCTTTAACTACTAAGCAGGGGTCTAGAATATAGACAATGTAAAAAAATCAGTAAATAAATAATGGTAATTATAAATTAATTTAGATAATTATTCCTTTAGGCATTGGTTGCTTTAGTGATGTCATTAATAGATACAAAGTTTTAGCTCAATACCTGGAACTTGATAAGCAAATCTTCCTGAAAGAGCTGAGAATATCCACTGCAGGCTTCAGTAAGTATTAATCCTCTTCAGTCATCAGTATGCCATCTAATTCTATGATAGGCCTTTGGAACCGATTCTTAAATACACAATCATACCCTCTTTTAACTAGAAAGGTACCTGTATAGGACATGCTTCCTGGGACTTCCTTGTGCTCTGATGGCCTCCTGAGATAATGTCATTGAATAGTTTCATTAGTGAATATAGGTCAAGCATACACTTGTCTAAGAGTCGAGAGAGCATCTTCATCCAGTTTAGATGAAACCATAATCCTCCTAGATTAGGTGAATCTCTGATTTCAAGACTGTTGCTAGGAAACAAAAGAGAAAAGATGTGTTCATCTACCTCTGCTAGCAATCTTTAAATGGAAATAACAATACATGGAATAATGGTGCTAATGATAATAGCAAAGTTAGATGAATGTGTAAGAGATTGCAACTCCATCATCTCTGTAATTGCCAAGCCATTGAACTCCCTGGTTGAATGGTACAAAAACACAAAAGCATTTTCAAATATTGTTAAACTTAATCCTTATTTGTATCATTGATTAATATTATATTGTATAAAATAAAATAGCAACTGGAGATTTATTCAGAGAAAATTGTTTTAAAAATCAGGTTTGATTATGACCTAAACACCATCTCACACAACCATTATCCCATATATGAATTCAGTCGTCTCATCAAATGCATTGTCCATCTTTTGTCCTTTGTAAGACTCTCCATGGGAATGTGTACAATTCATTTTACTTGGCTGTTCTCTAAATGCTGGAAAAGCAAGCAAACCAAAGCAACACCAACAAGACAGAATTATATTATCTTCAAAAGTCATACTTTAACCCTCTCTGATTATTTTGGTTAAGGATAAGTTCAATACATTAAAAATACAGTAGAAAAGAAAAGCAAACATCAAGTTATGAACCATTGAAGAATGCTGTGAGTAAATTTGTCAAATACATAGTGGCACATTATTTGTTTGCTTGTTTGAGTGTTTTGTCTACGTATCTGTGCACCACCACATGCATGTCTGCTGCCTGTAGAGGTCAGAAGAAAGTGTCTGATCCTCTGGAATTGGAATTAAAAATGATTGTGAACCATGAAGTGTGTGCTGGGAATCAAACCTGGGTCATCTGCAAGAGCAACCTCTCTACTGGGCCATTTCACACCTCTTAGTGGCAAACATAAAATAGAGAAGTACACACAGATAGAAAATCTAGGTGTTCTAAGAATAGTAAGGAACACAGAGTTGCAGCAGTCTGTGGAAAGAGGATATACTCTTAGAAATTAAAGAACCATGAAATGAGTTTGTTTTGTTAGAGGACCCCACTGCTAAGGAGGGAAATTTGCCCTAGTGACTCACACACTAGCAAATTCTAATAACAATGCTTCAGAAACTGGGCTATTCTTCAGAAATTAGTGTCATTCAATATTAAAAAGATGAATTCTGGAGGTGGGTGGTTTGGAACTTAAGTGTATTCAAATGCCTTCTGACCAGATTTTCTCAGGGCTGCATGCTGTATCTTAGGCAGAAAGGCAATACAATTCATCTTCTCTGTGACAGACTCAGTCTACATTGATCATGTTTGGCATGTTTATTCTTACAGGAGTATAACAAAGGTAGTTGCACTGAGAGTTAGAGTGCTGGATTTGGTGTTTATCTAACTTCCATCTCATCTCCTTATGAGTTGTGGGTTCTCCCTGCATGATAAAGTTATCTAGTTCAATCATCATATAGCCTGGCTTAATCCTACTATAAGAAAACAAGGACTAGGATATGCTTGTGGAATCTAGTAAAAACTCTGGTTATAATCACATGCAAATAGAAAGCCTATCTTATTTTCTGAATCATAAAATAAGGGTACCTCCAACAGGATGATTATAAAATCTTCAATAGTTGTTAGATGAAAAAATAACTTTTATTTCTGGGTAGGTGAGGTATCATTTGTCACATAAAAGCCCCATCAAGAATGCTATCATAAAGGCAAGATACCCAAGCCCTGGGACTACAGGAAAGAGTTGGTTAGACTAGATCATAAACCACTGTTACATATCATGTAGTTGGACATCCAAAATAAACATAGAAACTTAACTTTCTAACAAAATAGATAATCCTGTCAATTCTATTCCCATAAGCTTCTGGCTATAAGAAGATGCTGATCCGTCACTGTTAGTAGAACACCTGTCCCATCCAATGCCCTGGATTAGATTCTACAAAATATCTGTGTATATCCACACAGGTTTGCATAATATACATATAGAGGCATAAAAATCCTTTTATTTCTAGGTATTTTCAAATGAATATGGTTTTGTATGTAGATACATACTCATAAATACATGCATAGTTTGCCTATTACATTTAACATAGGACTTTATCCAGAGTGATTATTTTATGCACATGGGAGCCACATTCTTTTTCTTTGTGCTTTGAAAAGGTTAAATACTTCTTGAGCTTAAAGTGTAATTGATTTTTGATGAGGAGGGCTTATAATAAAGCCTCCGATTAATGGAAAGACATCATAAAGGACATTATTGGACGCATGGAGAGCTGATGTGAAGCTATTCTATATTTGGAACCAATAGCTTATATTTTGAAGCTTAAATAATAACTTACCTCCTTGCAAAAACTAGGGATAGTATCACAGGATATTCTAGACAACAAGAATATAATGAAAACAATGTGGAAAATTAAAAATGATGGAAAGATGACACAGCTGGAAAATCCAATGTTACTGTGATGTCATCCCTGTATAGATATTAGTTAGGAGCTAGAAAACTAACAAGCAGCTTTGTGATGCCAAAGATGTGGGTTAGCTGAGTATTTAAGCCTCATTTTATATTTCACAAGGGTCACTTTATACTCAGTCATCCCCATCTTGAAGGAAGAAGGAAGGTGAGCAGGAAGATGAAGTTTGTTGTTTCCAGTTGTGCCAGCTACTTGGAAGGAGGAGTCTAGATTGTTCCTAAATCACACCTCACCTTTCACCTTACTGAAAAAGCCTAATTACAAGGCAGATATATGTAGCTTTAACTGAGTATTTTCTTATTATAGATAAAACTAAGAAACTGCATCAAGTATGAAGTTGTAACAAGTTATGAAGTTAGAAAACTGAAGCAAATACTTACAGGGAAACTGCAGTTTTCATGAGCACCTCTCATGGATATGGCATTATCAAAGCAGGAAGATCCAACCTACATTTCATCTTGTCATCATGTTGACAACAAAATATGACTTCCTTGCCTAAAAATTTGTAACTCCATATTCTAATGTTAAAGTATTTCAAGTATTTTAAATATGTTTCCATTGTCAAGCAAATATTGAGTGAATGCATGGAGTTTAATGTTTGATCTGTCTAAAACAAATTTCTCATGGTACCTATTATATGGTACAGCCTTGATAAATTAATTCAGAAAGGCACCTTTTGTTCAGTGAAAGGGACAGTGTTTGCAAGATAGTTATCTATATAACAAATTTTCTAATTTGGTTCAAGTAAAACATGGAATAAGTAAGAAGATGATCTAGCTCATACTAATAATTTCACTTACAACCTTTATGTTCACTAGAATATAATTTCCTTATATTGTCATAGTATATTTTCATATTAATCTTGAATGTTTTATTGGACACAAAGACTATATAGTTTCCTGGTTACTTTTCTCTTGCTATGGCAAAACATCATGACCAAAGTAACTTACAAACAAGGCATTTATTTTGGGGCTCACAGTTGTAGAGGGTTAGAGTCTATAACCATCATGGTGGGAAACATGGCAGCAGGTAAACAAGCACACAGTCATAGACTAGAGTGCTACCAAAAAGCTCACACTGAGTCATGGACAAGACTTCAATGAAAGTTATCTGGCCATGGTATGTGTTTTTGAAATCTCCAAGCCAACTATTAGTGACAGGTCATATATCCTAATCTGTCATAAACAGTTCCACCAACTGGGGACCAAACACTCAATGATATGAGTCTTATGGGGTCATTCTCATTCCAATCATTACAAAGGGAAACTGGGGTAACTGATATATTGTTACCTTTCAGAATTTCAGGACACTGAAGAGACACAGTATGTGACAGGGTAAACTAGGTAGTCTGGAATAAACCTGAACAGAATGCAGGATACTGCCTCTTCCCCAGATGAAATTGTATGAAGAGGAAAACACTTTTACTTTTTATTGGTAATATTCTTGAGATCTGATTCTCTTTTTTCTTGTACAGTGAACATTGCTCATGTATGTAGAAGGACTGTAGCTTCTACAGATAAGGGCATAGTTCTCATTTGCACTTCACTGCCCTTGCATTTTCAACCTTTTTAGGAACATTGGTGATTTCCCCTTCTGTCTGTGGCATTTGACTCTCCATGCTAATTTCCCTTTCTTACTGTTTTTAGTATGTTCAAAATCTTACCCCCACTAAAACACTGCTTCCTATAATTGTCTTGACCCCATATTTACATGTACCTAGGATAGTTCGCTTCCAGCTTCCAGCCTAGGTGGTGATTTGTAGTGTGAGGTGTGTGTGTGTGTGTGTGTGTGTGTGTGTGTTGTTATCATTGTTGTTGTTGTTCTAGAATATATATGCATGCTTTCACTCATGAGGGATAACAAGACATGTGTGTGATTGCTTATGGAAGCCAAAGTTTGACATTGAGTGTCATCTTCTTTGAACATCCTCTACATCATTTATGGAGGCAAGGGTTCTCACTTGAATAAAATACAGCCCTAATTAGGTAGCCTAGATAGACAGACTACTCTGGAAATCCTCCCATCTTTACCTTCCTAGTACAGGAATTGCAGGTGACTGCTATGCCTGGCTAGCATTTACATAGATTCTGAAGATCTAAACTTGGTCCCTCACACTTACATAACAAGTGCTTTATCCACTGAATAATATCCCCATCTTTCATGATTGTATTTTAGTTTTCAACATTCTCATGTTCCCTTTCCTCCTCACACCAGTCTGATTTAATAAGAATTCTTTCCCAACACTCACATAAAGAATTCTGTGAATGAATGTACCAATGACTGCTGTATTATCAGGACAAAACCCTAAGTTTTTCACTCCTCAGGTTTGTTGGTGTCTAAAGCACCCTCTAACCCATTGACCACTCACTCCCATTAAAACAAGTTGGTTGCCATAATCTTAAGCTTTCTGTCTTTCTCATTTGTTTGTATTGTTTGTTTTTCCAGTAAGAGATTCTTACTTGAATCATATCTGTTCGCAATAGCTTATTTTTTTATTTGTGCCTCTCAGGCCCTCTACTCCCAAGAGTAATTTGACCACATCACAACTGTAGTCAACACCTAGTAATTGGTCAAAGTCAGATTTTAATATCTGCCAACTCTTTTCTACCTCTTGCCTTCCTTATTGGACTTTTTGTTATGTAAGTCTTGTAAAATTCATGACTTCTAAAAGAAACTCCCCAGTTCCAGCCAATGTATCCATTATTTAATGAGTAATATTTTCATACAGTCATTTAATCAAATAGATAAACCAGCATTTCCTATTTCCACCTTCCACTAAATCTCTAAAACAGCTTTACTGAGTTCAGTCCTTAAGCACTTTCCATATTTTCTCCAAAGCTAATGCACCCTGTTTACATTATCATTTTCTCTCATCTGGATGCTGCAATTTTCTGCTAATTGGACTATTCTGATTTCTTTTCCAATTTGCTAGTCCTCCCTCCTCTTCACTCTTCCCCTATTTCCATCTGTTCCCCCAAAAGACAACTAAGAGGATGTAATCTCATCACACATTCATACTGACTTACGACACAAAAATGGCTTTACACTGTCCTGAGGATGGAGATGGAACTCAATGCGGCTATGACTATACTTCTTCCTTCTGCCTTCTCTCAATGTACTGCACACTGCTATCTTTACTTGTGGGGATGTTTCTGAACTCAGGCTGTAAGATCCAGTTCAAAGTTTCTGAGTCACAGAACATGTCCTTGGTATGTGTTTACCCAGCCTTCAATTCTACCCTATCCATTCTTTCTACTTTAATGAGATAAACCTTTGCTAACATTACTAGATTTTACTGATACACCTCGTTGAACAAGCCTCATCATTACACGCAGTCACAGCAAACAACATTGTATTATAGATAAGGACAAGATAGCCACTCTTAAATGGCATTATTTGTTGTTATGTGCATATTTCAAAGGTATCAAAATATCAAGGAAGCATATTCCATCCTATGGAAAAGCATAGTCCTGGCAAAGCCTTCCTGCTCTGTTTTTTTCCCTGAGGAAATATCAATGCATTATTCTCACTTATCTTATCTATTTCTGATTGACATGACTTCTTGAGACTCACCAGTTTTCTAAATGTTAGAAATGCAATCCGTCAGGCTAGCTTTGTGTCCTGGCTGTGTCCGAATCCACTGAGTAGCCTCTTTTCTCATTCCAGACCTGATAAGACAAGAATAATACTATCTTTAACAGAAGCTTCTAAAATGAAGTAATATTCCCTCTATGGAGTGAAATTTTGTAGTGGATTAGCAGAAAACTAATTCTCATTTTAGAGTACATGTAGGCATAGAGTATAAAACTTAAGATACAGTCTATCGATTTCTGTGGTTTTAATGTGTTTCCCCAAACCATGTGTTGGAAACAATCATAAAATTCGTATGTGAATGCTGGTACTTTAAGGATGAACCTTTGAGAATTAACTGAGATTAAATAGGATCAGAAGATTGATGCCCCATGATAGCTTTAGTTATTTTATGACAACTTAAAGGGAGACATGACCTAGCTTGCTTGTTTCAATGAATGACATGGTGCCCTCCAGCATGCTATGTGCCAGTAAGAGAGCCTTCCACAGATGTTAACAAGATGCAGGTGCCCTGCTTTGGATAGTCTCCAGAACTATGAGCTCAATAAAATTCTATCGTTTATAAATTACCCAGTGTGGTATTTTGTTATAACAACAGAAAATGAAGTAAGACATCTGTGATATTAAAGTTTCATGGCATGGGAGGAGTGTGTAAGGAAAATGATGGCTAAAAAGTACCCTTAAGGGAAATATTGAAGCATAAGTTTACAAAACCCTTTTATACTCTCCAAACACCTTCACATAATTCTGTTTTCCTATTCTTAGAATGAAATGCAGTTACTCTTTGGGAAACTGCATGCCAAGTTCTTGCACATATGAAAACCTTTGTGAGTTAAGTATCTTCTACTACATGCTCTGATCTCTGTGAGAAACAGGATATATTTCTTTGTGAAGTTCACCAACAATGTCCATCCTCCTCAGAGTTTATAATATTCTAAATGTAGAATATTTTATACTCTTGCTCAGTCCAGAAATTAAACTTCTGGGCTTTGTCTTTGCAGGACTGTGACTATAGACATCATTTCCTAAAGACATACTGGTTAAGACTGTGTATCTTAAGAGATAATATTGGGATATTTTATGGACCCTTAAGAGACAGGACTTTAAAAGAGATAGAGTTTAATGGACTATTATTGGTCTCTGAGGTTGTGTTGTCAGAATAGTTCATACAATCTTGGTATTTCAGTCTTTCTCTTCATCCTGATTCATAATGTGAGAAGTCTGCTCTTACATTCATTTTTCATAAGAATTTTCTTAAGTACTTAACCTGAAATACAATTGGCAGCCACTAGAACTTCTATTACCATAAAGTAAATATTCTACCTTTCTTTAAAAGTTCCTTTTTTTCTTGTATTTCATTGTAGTATCATTAAAGTTAAGTAATACAATTTTATATTCAAATACCTTCTCATGTCAGATACCAAACAGAAGATGCTTGGTAGAAATTATTTTCTAATACTAGTTAAAATTCATTTAATGCCTGTTTTTTTTTTTTACAAAGAGTTGGGCTGTACTTTAATCTTTTGGACATAAAATACTTCTGTGTTGCTGTTTCTATTACCACAAAATCTATGAGGTTAAGGAGCAATATGGTTTGATCAAAGCCATACTCCTAAAATATGACAGTTCTATGATTTATTTGTTACCATATCTATTTATTTTGCATTTAAGGGTCAAACATTCCCACAATAGAAGAGAAGTACTTCTGCTGAATTATATTAAACACAGTCATATACTATTAGTACATGCATTTGCTTCACCATACTCTCATAGATAAAAACAAAAGTGTAGACCTATGATGGCAAAAACAATACCTACAGTGTGACTGGTTTGATAAAGGCAAAAACATTCATCTGATGGACCAATGGTCAATTTCTAGTTTCTAGAATTCTGAATAGAGAGACTTTGGAAAATTCTTGTGAGTTAGTCACTGTTTCTCTGGACACTTAGTATAAAAGGTGGAAAACTTGATGCCAGTATCTGGACTATGATGCTGGTAATTGGAATGGTATGTGGAGACTAGCCAAGTCTGCCATATCCTTTTGACATTATGTGTAGACCATGACATATGCATTCATATAAACAGAGCAGTATAAGGCTATACTTTTTACTCTCTTGGAAATTCCAGAAGGTACAAGATCAGTAAGGGCCCATCTATGCTGAAGCCAATGCTTTCCACTTCAGTGAATTCAAGACAGATTCCCAGTGAGAAGTCTGACCTGTACAATTCTATTTCTGCAAATAGAGCAGAATCTTACTAGTACATTTACTATGATTTGGATAATATCACAGTTACAACTATGCTTATGTATCTACTGCCTTGGCCAAGTAGTCAAGCATTCTCAGTGTTCCTGTGACGGTGTTTGTAAGCAAAAATAACGCTGAAGTCAGTAAAATGAACACAAGTAAGTGTCCCTCATATGGTGAGTGGATCTCAAAAAAATCAGTAAAAGAACTGAGAAAAGGCAAGGGCTAGCTATACTGGGACAAAGGTGAGATTCCTCTTTCCTAATGCCCTTTGTTATGGGACATTAGTTTATTTCCTAGATTCAGTTTTGAACAGAAAAACAATGGTTTTCTTATTTCCCATGAATCTCACTCATCTGCACATCTTGTGATATATGTGCATGCCCTTCATAGTCTCACAAAAATATTCTTTAGAGTACATTTTTAGGTGTGTTTGTATAGAAATTTACATTGATATACCCATATATAAAATTGTAAGGATATATATATATATATATATATATATATTAATATCAAATATAGATAAGTTCAATTTATTATATAATCTTACTTATATTTTATTGGCCATTTATCAACATACTATTTATCATTATCAATTTATCACCTGCCATTCTACACATATATATCAAGCTTTCATATTTTCATGTATCTAGACTCATGAGTCTAGATACATATTTGGAAGGCAAATATATTTTGCTGATCTTTCTTCTTGAATAATATAATTACCATACCTTTTTGATTATATTTATGATAGCTACTTCTAACTGTCAACTTAACTACATCTGGAATTAACTAAAACCATAGCAGTTGAGAATACGTATAAGAGAGTTTTTCTTAAATCATTTGAAGTGGAAAGGTCTATCTTTAATACAGCACATCTTCTCAAGCTAGCCTTTATAAAGGACATGAAAGAAGGAAGCTTTTTCTCTTTGACTGATTGTCTTCACTTTAGCTGGCAATTTTATTCTTTCATTTTCATGAGAACAAATACATCTTTAGCATTCTGTAGTATAAGGCAGACCAACTGCAACATCTAGTCATTTACCTCTTGTCAGATTAGTGACAGTGAAGGCCACTTGAACTCTTGTGTCACTCTGTACTCTGGGATATGGATCTCATCCCTACAGCCACATTTCATTTCAGATGATTTGATTAATTATGTACAAAATATGAGCTTCACGAATAAAAAGAAATACTCTTCTATAAATGCTAATAATTGGGGGGAGGGGAGAATATTAGAATTATTAACAGCAAAGTGCTTGAGAAGCAATGTGCTAGAGAGAATATTCACTGAGGAAGAAAGATTACTGTGTCTGGTTTCAACCTCCACATTTGCTGATTGGCTGGCTATTTTTAAGTTTCATAAACTTTTAATCCTTAATCTTGCCATTTCCAAGCTTGCACAGTTGGACTAGGTACTATGGTGTTTCCTAGAAAGCTATATGTATAGTTATATTTAAAGAGCAGTGGTTCTTTATTAGTGACTTATTTTATCCCCCTGAGGTTTAAATGTCCTGCTTTTGAAAGTGTCCAGTCCATTATTCTGTAAGCAACAGAAAATAATAATGGACATTGCTTCAGGATGATTGGCATCCATAGAAAAACCAGGTGTCTGCAGGGCTCCTTTGCTTCAAAACTTTATTTCTAGTCTATGACATTGTGCAGGCAAGAGCTTTTCCCTCATCATAGTTAACATGCTAAAACACTGTCCCATTAAAATAAATTTGATCTGATACTTCATCGTCCATATTCTATTTCAGGATTGTGTTAGGAATCCTCTTGAGGCATTGGTTTGCTTGAAAAATGTTATTTCAATTAGTCGGATATCATTCTTTACAAGTTTAGGTCAAATGAGGGGCAGTGTTAAATCCAAACCAAACAATATGTGTCTGCAATAAATTTCTGTTCCTGAATTATTCATGCACAATGGCATAGGTGACTCCTGAAGCATTCTGAATTAAGTAGAATTGATTTCTCACTTTTTTACGCTCTGTTGTACAAGCCTTTTTGTACTTTTACTTCTCCCTAACAAATAAAGTATTGATTCATCTCCACTGAACATGTTTTATTTAAACTTTGGTCTTTGTCAGCAACTTTGTCCTTCCTTCATACCCACAATTCTCTTTTTCACCTTCCAATTGTCTTTTGATCTTGAAGGTAAAGTCCTTTAACCTGGCTATTTAGCATGAAGCAATAGCAGACTTTGTATAAAGCCCACTTAGAGCTGTGACCCAGTGGCCTTTGACACTCATTTGGATATTGTAACTCTATTAAGCACCCAAAACAGTATCCTCTGAGGTTTTATTTCCTTGAATGAACTTAGAAATTATCACGAGACATATTACATTATCACATATTTTCATTCTAGATCCATGAACAATGAAACACGTCCATAGGTACACTGGAAGGAAACTGAGTATAGAAGTAATCTTAGCATGAGGCACAAGGGATGAATAAATATTACTCTTAAACAAACATTTTCTATGAAAATGAAATGAATTAGTGAATGAATGAAATTTCTATCATAGTTTTACTCTAGTTCTCTAAAAGATTTGTCAGAACATGATTACAAACCTGAAGCACATAGTTTATGGTTGCTGACTTACTTGATATTACTTACAGTGTGTTTGGGGGGGGTTATGTGTGTGTGTGTGTGTGTGTGTGTGTGTGTGTGTGTGTGTACATGCATGCATTGCATATGTTTAGGATCTCTGAGTTTTTTATTATAACCAGTTAGTACATAACCACTTTATTCATTGATCATTGCCCATATATTCATGGCTGTCAGAAGCATGGTCAACCAATCACAGAACACATAAGAATAGAAAATTGATGCTCCCTCCCTTTGAACTGTCAGTAGTTTTATATGAAAAATAAAATCAGGAAACAATTTAATGAACTTGGAAATAATTTGATTCAGGAGACCTGACTTCCAACCATACGTCTGATGCTGTATTTGATAATGCTAACTTCTGACTAAGTGTTCGACTTGTGTTATAAAACCATTGTTCTACAGAATATCTTCTTTGACCTCTGTTTACTAGCTTAAACACATGATGTAAAGCAAACATGCTTATCCTGGTTTACCAGTGTATGATTCAATGGAATCAGGCTTTCTGTCCTCTACTTCTCAAGGTGCACAGAGACTACAACTAACTCCCAACTAAGTTTCTGCAAACTTGCTCACAGAATTCATTGTGAACTAAGAACTCGATGTGCCCTTCAAAGCAATCTACCTTCCATTTGCAAGTTTGCAGCAGAGAATACTCAGAATTACACTTCCAAATACACAGCATCTCTCTGCATAACAGTTCCTTCTTTCTTTGGAAAAGCATTGTTTCTGATATTAAACCTCTGCCTTTTGGCATAACTGAAAATATCAGTTATTTAAATTGTGGGAATAGCTTTTTCCTACAAGCTTTGGGGCTGATCTACTATACAGCTCCTAGCAGCTTTCCAAATCTTTCCCTGAACAAAGTTCTGGAGCCCATTCCCTTGGCACATTATCTGGCTCTGCACTAGGATTGCTGTTCACTAGGCAGAGCTGACATGATCACACCTCTTCTTCTGATGTTTGGTGGCTTCTGTAGGAGACCTATGTAGACAAACAGGCCTTTCCATATAAGTAGATCATTACTACTGACATGGATGTCTTTGACACCAGTGATCTCTTTGGGTGTTAATCTGTATGTGCAGTCATGTGGTCTTTTCAAAATGTTTTTTTCTTTTTTATTGAATGGATTTGAAATTCAAATTTCATATGTTGTTTCCATTCTCTCTCTCAGCTCCCATTAATGTTAGGTCCTTAGAGGTTCAAGAAGTGTAAACCTCATAACACAGGTGTGATGTGCATAGATTTTTCTGCAACCAAGTGCTAATCACTGAGTTAAATTCCTAGGTACCTGCTGTTCCTCTGACTTGAGAGTGTTGTGTCCTTGATGAAGACTTTCTGGATCTTGGGGATGTCCTCATGAAAAGTGTTTGTACTCACCTTCTCTCCTGGGGTTCAGACATGCCTCCTCTATCCCTTTTGCTTTGCAGTAAGATGGTTTTGATCTGTTATGACAAATATGTTGTATATTCTATCTGGTTTTGGCAAAAACTAATTTCTCTTCAATAGTTCATTTTTAGAATAGATTTTCTTAGAACTCCTAGACCGCATCAGTCCACCAGCTAGTTTTACAGAAAAAGTGTTTCTCCACTTCTGTTTCAGTAGTTTGGTCTACTTTCTGTAAAACAGAAAAGACCAACATGCTAGCAAAAAACATGGAAAACGTATTTCCAAATATATGTTTCCATTCCTCCCAAAGCACATCATCTACCAATAAATAATTGAAACCTCTTATCTCATGCCTTGGAAGGAGTGATGTTCTGGCCTGCCATGCTTGGGTTTAAATCTATGGTGGAAGACACATGCTCATCAGTTTTCATAGACTTTCTCTGAACAGACCTACGAAACTGACACAGAACTGAGCAGGCGTCCATGGGAAAATCAATTGCTCCCTCAAGAGGTGAGAGCTGTGAATGAGAAAACTGACAAAATGAAGTAAAATAAAATAAAATAAAATAAAATAAAATAAAATAAAATAAAATAAAATAAAATAAAATTGGCAGCCTGTCATGATTTACAGTCACTGTCTTTGGTGTAGTAAACCTAATCGCACTGGCTACTACTTCAGGATATTCGACGCTGGAGTCCATTAGAAGAGTCTAATTTACACTGCAGTGTAATTCATCTGTTTTATTAAGGTTGTGCTTGTATTTATGTTAGAAGTGAGAGTGGCCTCTGGCTCAGTGTTATACAGTCATTCTGTGAAAAATGCCACAGGGCACAGCAGTTAATAAACCTGGAACTAGATTACAGCACCAGTATTGTTGACATCTGACAACTTTACTGTGAGTGTCGTTACACTGATGCAGGATCTTATAAAAATAGACATTAGCGTCATCATTACTAGCCCATTCCAAATAATTACAGATCCCATTTATGGAGGCAGTTAAAGGGTCTTTACATAATACTTTATTGCAACTCTTGGCTTTTGATCCTTCTTCTGTCTTGTTCCCAGTAAAACTTAACTTCATTTGAGCTTGTGTTGAGGGTAAGGAATTCATTACTTCATAGAGCACTGACAATTTGAAGATAAAGATTCCATGGTGAATGTATGTAATCATTCCAGCAAGATTAGAAATTTTCACAAAAATGTGCTTTACCAAATGAGAAACTTCTGAAGAGTTCTGTGGATTGCTGAGTGCCTGCTCACTTCCACTATAAATAACCAGTCATGATACCTGACAGGGCACAATCCACATAGCTCCCTCAGTGATGATCACAGACCAGAATCCCTATTTCAAAGGATGCTACTCTCCCTGAATGTCTTCCAAGAACTTTGTTTCAAAGAACTCATTAGTTGCACTGGGATATGGACAGAAAATTCTTTTCTAGAAGAGAAAAATGAAGACCCAGGGAGAGAATGAGGTGCTACCAATTGTAATTCAAAAGATGTAGAAGTGCCTGAAGAAATAAGTAAACAAAGTATTACTGAAAAGGCAAAGGCTGTTTTCAGCTTATTATTTTCTACCTCATGGACAGAACATCAATTTGACACAAGATAGACTTTCACTTGAAAGTAGGTATTAAAACTCACATTCAATGAGAAAATTACTTTGCGTAATGTCTGACTTGGACAAGGTACACCATGAAAACTTTGATCAATATCATTAAAGACAAAGAGGACAATATCAAGACCTAACAAGGTTCTTTCTACCTTATAGAAAATCATCAATATTTATAGAATGTGTGAATAAATTTTCTCAGAATTGTTTTAATAGGAATTTCAAGAACATCAGAGAACACCACTGATAGAAAGAAAGTGTCAGACAGCATCTGAGCAGTCCTGAGGCGTCTGTGACTCACCATCTTCAGACAGCAGAGTCTATTAACTATGACATGATACGAGGAAGAAAAGGTATCTTCAAACGGGAACACCAAATTCAGGCAGTGACTCTGTTTTCATCTATTCATTGAGGTTTGCTGGTAGCTTCACCTGCTTGACTATCTGTCTCTTCATTTTCAACGTAAGATCGCAAGATGTAGAAACCTGTGATGTTCCTCGCAATATTAAAATTCCATACTTCACCATCTGTCTTTCAGATGTGGAAATGCCACCACCTTTTGAAGAGATTTGGGGAGGTACCTTCATGATTTAAATCAGACAAATGTTTTTAAAGACTATTTCACTATCACTATCATATATTCTGTCTTCCATGTTCAACCAGTCACTAATTATCATCACCATTGCTCCTAAACATTACTTAAACCCACCATCTTTTCTCCAATTGCTGTACTAATGGAGAAAACATGGTGGGTTTAAATAATGTTTAATAATAATTTAATGTTGTATCAGTTCTTGTCACGATTCCTGGGACTCTTGAGTATATTTCTCAGACTATATCTTTATCCAGTGAATTTTCTATATTTCTTAAAGTCTAGATGACTCGAGCTCTGTTCCTTAAAGTTTTGACACAGATATTTGCCCCAGTAGATATGATTATTAAATGAGAAAATGTAGAAGAATTAGAAAAAGATTCTGCTTTATTATAAACACTCCAAATGATAATTATGTGGTATATTATATATAATATTAGTTTATAACTCAGATAATAGTGTCAAAAATAATATTACAACATTTTATGGTTCCTATGTTTCTCATAATACATTACAGAAAACAATATCTTAAAAATATTAGCTTTTTTAAAAGATATCATTTCACTTCATCTGGATGAGTGCTTGCTTGCATCCATACATGGTTCCTTTAGAGATCCAATAAGGATATCAGATTGCCTGAAACAGGATTTGCAGCTGGTTGTGATCCAGCATGTGGGTACTTGGAACAAAACCCAGGTCATCTTGGAGAACAGTAAATAATCTAACTAATTTGGACATCCCTCCATCCCCTAAACAATCAGTTTATCCAAACACCTGCCTCGTATGAGGATTGATAGACAGTCATCTACTTTGTGGTAACCGGTGTAGTAAAGCTGTTGAAGTCCACCAGGTTTCACTTGTTTCTGTTTCTATTTTGATACACCCCATTAGATTTGCAATAGTTAGGAACAAAACTTGAAATAATCTAGGATTTTATTTGTATTTCAATTTTTGACATCTAATTTCAACAAGTTGAACAGTTTCTCACCTGCTACTACATATGCTACCAGGACAGTGGGGACCCATAATTTTCCCACTCCTTCTCCAGGAACTTTCTAGCACATCTTCTGTCTCACTATATGTTTCGGAAAACTTTTGAACTTGCTGACATGTGATAGTGGGAAGTGGCTCAAATTAATAACTGAGGACACTTAGAGATTTTAGCCAAGGACGCAAGGCAAAAGAAGCAAAAATTGGCACAATGGAAAGGAAGAAGTAAACATATATTTTCACGTAAAATTAAAATTTTGTAAAATTTTCAAAGAAACATCTAAAAACTGATGAGAGTTTTAAAATAGGTTAAGGAAAATAGTTACCTAAAACTAATATGTCAATATCGATTTTATTTCTGAATGCTTATGTCAAAAATCTGGTGAGAGGACATTGAAACAAATGAGTAGACAATGTGGAATAAGTGTATATATACAGTAGTTTCAAAATCACAGAAAAGGAATAATTTTAACTATGAGCGTGTAAGTCCATAAGCTGGCAAATGTAATATGCTTCTGAAATGGTTTAAAGAAGGCTTGAACACAAGAAAAAAAAATGTTAGAATGGGTTGCAAGTGTCATCAACCTTAAGATGGCAATGTTTTTCCAAATTGTAACAGTAGTTCAATATAAATTTTGAAAATAAATTGCCTTGGATATTGTAGAGACAGATAATGTTATACAAAGTATATAGGGGAATACATAGTACCTTTGGAACAGGTCAGGCTTACAGCCCTGCTTCAAAACTAACCACAAGTTTTCAGTACTAAGTACAGTTCAGTGTTGCCATAAACTGTGGAATATCAGAGTAGAATAAGTAGTGAATATTGCACAAAGGATATGGGATCATTTGTATAGTATTCCTGACAAAATTATATGTCACTATGTGGTATATTTATTTATATTTTCAGGAAAATTTAAATGCTTTTCCTCAACCCTGCAGAATCTTCATACATCTCAGTTTACAAGATAAATCCAAATAAGAGCATACTACAAAATAACTGACTTGTAGTTATTAAAAATTGTTTGGAATGCTTCACTTATTATTCTGATCTTGCTGTTATTTTCTTTTGTAAAAGAGGTTTAAAATCTATGTTTAATCTTTTTATGATATTATCCATAAAATGTACTTGTCTGGACTCAGACCTTGAGAAATCTATGTGTAATTTGAGGGAAATAAAGATTAATACAGCAAGGGCATTATATGTCAAAGTTATGTATTTCTAACTGAAGAGTATGATTTTTTTAATTTTCAGAAAAATTTAAATTTGTTTGGAAAGTCTATAGGAGCTCATATTTCCTGATACCATTCCCCCACAAGTTCAGTGAATTCAAACCTCTGCCACATCTTATCAGGTCAGACCTAATGTGTTCCCTAAGAAGATGTGTTTTCATGTTTCTTTCTGCTCCTGTTTCTCTCCATTGTACACTCAGCTCTGCTTTTGATGTCTTATTCACTATGATCTATCTCAGAGGTGTTCCTCTCCATCCTTGCACTATGTGATATTCTTCCTTCTCTGTGTTTCTTTACTGGTGTGATCTATTCATCATCCCTTACATATCTCAGATGTACGACCGCGAAAATAGTATTCTGATCATAGCATAAGACATGGCTTTTATCATTCTCTGTCCTCTCTGGCCTTTTAAAACAAACTTTATTGAATTCAGAGATCACTGGGGTTATAGTACCTTCATTTTCTCTTTAATATTAACCTTATTTGGAATATGTGCTCAGGAAATATGATGTTCATATTCATGTAATTAGATTATACAATCATCTGGCTCATATTAGTAAATTCATAAGTAAGCAATGGGAGAATAAATTAATGAATCTACAAAGCACAGACATTGCTATATTATGGCTGTGCTGGTAAATGTGTGAGAGAAAGAATAAAATAAAACTCTATACTAAAGCTCAAAACTGAAGAAAGTTCATTCAGTGTTCCTGTGTGAGGTTTCCTTCTTGGTATGTTTGCATTTTTTATACTTAAGTACATTCAGAGAGCCTGATCAACATCCACAGTGTCCTACCCAATTCTGGCATAAGACATCTTATGCAAGGAGGCAAACATGACATTATTTGTTATGTTCTATTACATTCCCTTGGAAAGTGTTTAGAACTTCAGATTTTACTCCACTACTTGGCTGAATCTTTAGGATAACCTTTAATCTGTGTCTTGCCCTTTATTTTTTCTCCTTGTGTCTTTTCACTGTTTCACTGTGTTGACTTTGAGGACACAACCATATCACAAGTTAGACGGTCAGGATCTTTAGCTCTTCTACTCATTGAAATTACCCAAAATAGGGTGATGATCATCATTTCACACATGACTGAAATCCAGGTGGGCCCAAAATAATTAAGTTCAAATGATTGGGTCCAAATAATTGGGTAACAAGCTGCTATTATGCAATGTAGCGATAATCAGTAATAGCACAGTCAATACAAGGAATAATGATTAATGAATTAAGGTTTTTTATATGGTGTTAAATGTGTTCGGCACTGAAATTAGGTGAGCTAATAGGGCACTCAGTGTTGAATGTGGATGACAGAATTGGTTTTATGTTATAAAGGCTGTCACCAGCATCAATGCTTCTAGCTTGGGCAGATTATTCTCTTTTGAAGCTTATTTAAACTTGAAAGCAAAACAAAAGAGCTGTAACTAGGTTTCATTTCCACAGCAACATCCCACAACCAATGGTTGGTTAACTCATTGCCAGTCCACCAATTTAAGCAGTTACTAAATGCTAAAAGCAAACAAAAGTATACTTTAGGACTCACAGAACTTTAAGGAAAATATAAATTCATATCTCCAGGGACATGAAGTCAACCCAATCCCAGGATGGTGTGCTTTTATGAGGCATGAGTGCCCTTTCTGGGATTCCTAGCTTTGCAAAGTATCTAAGTCTAATTAAATCCCTTTGTGCAAACTTTAAATACACTTAATTAAAATAGGTAGACTCAGGATGATTAATTCCAAAAGTAAGTAGGTTAAAGTGCAGGCTCATTTCTTCTACTAATTAGTTGAAGGATGATCTTCCTTGCCAAGGGGCCAAATGGCAGGAGATTCATTTCTTCATTTCAAATCTGTTTTTAAATGTCTTTCTGAAGCCTTTAGGCTTTGGAGTTTAAGTTCTATAAAAATTGAATGCCGAGGATTATTTCTTCTTATTTTATACTTAGTTAAACCCAAGACAGGGCTCAGTAAGATCTAAGGATTATAGAGTGCCCAATGGCTGTTGAATCCATACACTTGGTCAGCAAAACTGGCCACATGGCAGTTTTATGTGCTTTTCAATACTCGTGAGAGATGATCCTAGCTTCATCTGTTATGATAGTATTTCAGACTCTGTGACTCATTCAAGTTTTGATTCTTTGAAATACTAACTTGGCTTTGAGGTGGCCAATTTGCCAGGATTGAAGACATAAGTGTTCTTATGAGTTAAATTTCTACCTTTCAAGGGTTGGTAGGATGACTTAATGTCATGTGGAAGAAAGCGTTTTCTCAGAATGGTTTCTAATATAAATTTGAATTTTCTTTCTATAATACCAAATGATATTGGCATGTTAGAGAAAAATGCACATTTACAGTGTATACCTTCTATAATCTGCATTGCAGATGTCGAGGTCTGTCTAGATTGGTACCAGGCAACTTGCTGTTTTCTTCTTATGTTCTCAGCACAATGTGATGAAGATGCCCAGTGACATGATGAAATCTCTATAAAGTCTCTTAATATCAAACTCTGTATAAGAATAAAACTTTTTCTCCATTAAATTTTACCATACTTCAATTCATGCTTTCTTTGAACCTAAAAGAGGGGATTCAGCATACATTCAGGGACCTAGAACAGCTGATGACATGAAGGTAGGAAGCTACAATTCTAAACGAACAATTTCCAAGCAGTAATTTCTTATCAAATGAGCTATCTCCAACTGTTCTCACTTCCTTTCTGCTATTCTTTACTTGTAAATCTATATTAATTCTCTGTCTTAATTAAGATAGTGTTTCTGTCTTCAGGGACAAGGATACATGTATAAGTATAGCACCCATTTATATTTCATGTATGATATATAGAATATAAATTTGTCTAAACATGAATTAATATTGAATAGTAACAAGCTAAAAGAATAATGAGGCAGGGGTATTTGTGTGTGTGTGTCTGTGTGTGTGTGTCTGTGTGTGTGTCTGTGTGTGTGTCTGTGTGTGTGT
>NW_021604669.1:3904723-3931364 GCF_004785775.1 Grammomys surdaster | reverse complement strand
CTGTGTGTGTGTCTGTGTGTGTGTCTGTGTGTGTGTCTGTGTGTGTGCATGTCCATGTGTGTGAGGGCATGTGGGCATTCATACATGTTCAGAAGGAAGCAAAAGAAGAATCTACCTGCTATTCCTTAGTGTCAATCATCTTGATGCATGTTGTTGCACTTGATTTTTTTCTTTAACCTTGAGAGACAGATACTTTCACGGGCCTAGCATTAGTCACATAGGCTGGCCTGGCTGACTGATGAGTCACTAGGATTTGCCTTTTCTTCAATAAAATTATAAACACATGTCACCATGCCCAGCTTATATTAATAGGTTCTAGGGAACAATCTCTGGTTCTCACATCTGAATAGCAAGTGTTTTACTAACTGAAATACTTCAGAGGCTCTAAAACAAATTTCTTTCATTTATTTTGAAATACTTATTAAAGCCCTGTTCTAGACTTTGAGACAACTTACAGTTCTGCTAGATATCTTTGTTTTAAATGATAAATCTATATTTAGAAGAACAAACACAAGTATAATTCTTGAATAACCCACATTATTGCTTTTAGTCTTTAAATATTTTCTTTAACTTTTTAAATTGTGTGCAAATACTTGTTTCTGAGTATGAGTTTTTCCATGTGAGTTCAGTGCCAGGGGAGACCAGAAAGGAACATAAGGTCTCCTAGATCTTGAGTTATTAATAACTACTGTCAGCTGCCTGATGTGGGTACTTGGAAACAAACTTGGGTCTTCTCAAAGAGCAGTATGCACTCTGAACTGCTGGATCCTATCACCAGTCCCTCAACTAACGTACTTTTAAAATAAACCTTATCTTAGAAAAGTCTTGGGTTTATAAACAAATAACAGGAATTTATAAAAATTTTCTATCTGCCTTACCTATATGTATCATCTCCTTCAATCTCACTACCCTCTACAAGTATAGTATATTCATTACAGTTGAAGATTTCAATTGTATGCATCTCAGTCACTCAAGGTCTACAGGGTCTCTTCTTGATATTGTGCATTAACATTGAAGTGACTGTACAAGTGATGTACTTGTCATCATAGCATCGAAGCATCAAAGTGCCTACAAATCTTTGCAATCTTCCTACTCACATATCCCTCCTGAGACTCACTCCCTTCCACTTAAAGCTGTGACAACTAAAATTATATGTTTTGAAATCAAGGATCTCGTGTGCTTAATTTTTTAATACACTGTCCCAGATCTAAAATTGACTTGACCTATCTTAGTAAATGTGAGGTTTGTAACTAGAAAATATTCTCCTGCTGCCTGTAAATAATTTCCTAACATCCAGATGATTATCTTGATTTTGCATAGGTGTAACCCAAACTCATTAGTGGGGGCTATTTCCAACTCAACTGGAGTTACAAAACCATGGAATCTTGATGACTAATTGAATCTGCTATCACCAACTTCATTCTCTACTGTTTACTCTTTCACTATTATACTACTCTTTCTTCATTATCTTCTCAAGGAGAGATTTAGGGCATCCTTACTTTTGCTGACATCTCATGGAGAATACTACTCAGAGAGAAAAGTGCAAGTTAGTACCAGCTTCCAGCAACTTTGAATCTGTCAGGATGATGAAAACATCTGAAGGGATATCCCTCCTCAACTCTTCTGGCAATATATAGCAGAAGCTTAACTCAAAAGAGAAATTAATTTCTCTAAATTTGGAAACTATATATTGAGCGAGAGCTTAATCTTCTGTGTAGAAAACCTGTCAGTCTACCCAATCTACCCAAAATATTTCTTCAAAATACAAAAATGTGTTGCAGTTGTGTTTGATTCAGCTCTAACTTTTCAATGTACACACCTGCTGTGACAAGCTATCCCCAATACCTTGTGGCTTTTACCTAAATCTTAATCTTCTGTCATCCTGGGAACCTTCTTATGAGGCAGAAATAGGTAGAATTAAGAATTATGTGTCTGAGGTCCCACCTCAATTCTACAATGTATTGGCTGATGGGAAATTTTGATTAATTAACATCTTTGAATTTCTTATTTATTAAATGAAATGTGAAATATAAACATACACCAAAGAATGTATAAATGGATTATCTTTGATTTCTGAGTGTGCAGAAGAGTGGGTCTATGTGTCTATATCTGTTTCTTGTGCCTTGCCTTGGGCTCTTTTCTTTCTCTTTTACTGTTTTTAATCTTTTTTGATTTGTTTATTTTTGTTTTATCTTATTTCATTATTAAATGTATTATTAGATGCCTGCTTGTTTTCTAAAATAGACAGAAAAGGGGTGAATTTATATGGGAGGTGAGAGGGGGAAGAACTCAGCAAAGTAGAGAAAGGAAAAGGATAATGGTGATATATTGTATGGAAAAGATCTATTTTCAATAAAAGAAAAAAGTAAATTACAGAAAAAAGTATGGCTGTCCTTTCTTTGTTGGCATCAATGCAATAAAATAAGAAAATTATGTTCGTAGCCAGGTTTCAGATAATGGGCCACAACATGGCTGAAACATATTTTGACACCACTATGTGAGAGTCTGTGTAGATATATAGATGTGATAAATCAATAACAAACTGTTATCTCCCTCTAATAGAAAACATTAGAGCAAGACATGAATTGATATTGGGAATAAATTAAAATTTTGTGAATTCCTTTATGAAGAGTTGGGTGAGCTCTCCGAGCCCTGTACTATCTTTGAGGAGTGGAAAAGGGTTTATCTCATTTAAAGAGATGTCAGATAATTTAAAAGAAGACAGTTCAAAGGCTTGATTCAGTTTTACTCTATTCCTTCAAGTACAGAGATCAATAGAGACTTATATTGGACTCAGTCCTGAAAAATTCAATGATGCTATGACCAGTAAAAATGCTAGTGGCTGTAGGTAATTATGTTAAAGTGTCCTGTTATGGATCAATAGATACAAGTTTGTGTTTCTGTTTAAAGTGTGTGTGTGTGTGTGTGTGTGTGTGTGTGTGTGTGTGTGTCTGTGTCTGTGTCTGTGTCTGTGTGTGTGTCTCTGTGTGTGTGTTCACAATTCTTATAGCCCTTTAAATACCTGTACTGATTACAGAAACAATCATCGATTACTTATGACATTTTAAGCAAGCAGTAGACAGGTGCTTCTGCATCTCTGCAGATGAGAAATTAATAACAATGTGGCTCTACCCCAAATACCCCAAAGGTATTGCACTGGAAAAAAAATCTTAGTTCTGAGCACTTCTAAGTCCAGAGATGGTACCTTGTAGAACTCCAAGAAATGCAAATAATTTGGTTGGTTATCTCTTCTGCCACATTCAGGTCTTTGCTTGCCAAAGTTCTATCTACAATCATCTCTCTCAAGGAAGCATGATCTATTTATTCCATCGAGAAGGAACCAGGGAAGAAACAAAGGATGTGTGATGTTCAAAATCAGAACACTATATATGTGTCCATGGTTGACAGGCTACTCAGAAAGGAGACTGCTCCTGTAGTAAGCCTCTTTGTCTTACTAGAAAGTGATAAAAACTATGAAAACAAACTCAAAAGGGGTAAGGGTAGATTGCAAATATTTATAAAGTCAACTAGGAGAACATACAATCAGTTGTTTATGGTTTAATTGAAAATTTTTTCTCACATACTATATCCCAATTATGGTTTCCCCTCTTTATATTCCTCCCAGTTCCTTTCCACCTTTCTATCCATCTGGATCCATTCCCTTTCTGTCTCTTATTAAAAACCAAACATTGTTTTAAGGAATAATAATGCAATAATATATTATTAATATTATAAAACAAAAATAACATATTGGAAGGAAATAAAACAAACAGAAGGAAATGATCCCAAAGGGAAACACACAATCTGAGTATCTGGATGATTTGAATTAACTGTGATATAATTATCATACGTTTACCATTGCAATAGCCAACATCACCGTGTTTCAAGTGCCAGGGGAACAGCATTTCAAGTATTTCTCTTTATTTGTTATTCATTTTGAGATTAGTAGACATATTGTACTAGGCTTGTAAACAGTTAAAGTTTGCAAACCAATTCACTGTGTTCAAATTTAAAATATGAAAGAAAATTCATCACAAAAGAGGAAAGAAAGATATTCATCTGTCCACTTAAGAAAAAAGTGAAAGGAATTGATTATTCCTTGAAACCTGGTGAAATGACAGTTTCAAAACTAAGGTTAAAAATTATTAATTATTATATTTCAAACTCTAATGTCTATTCACTTGGAAATAGTTATCTGTATGTAAAAAGATAAGGATTTAGAATACAGTTAGAAAGTAGTCTTGTTTAGGTAAATAGAAATAGTAGGTTCTCTTCTAAGACCCATGGCTGTAGCAAACATGGGTAAGTTGAAAAACAGTGTAGAACTTTTTAAAATTTTCTTAGGTACTGCCAAATTGTTTTCATTAGTGGTTGTACCAGTTTGTAATCAAAGTAGCAATGGAGGAGTGTTCCTCTTTCTCCACAGTCTTTCCAACATTGGCTATCATCTAAGTGTTTGATCTTAGCCACTGTGGCTGGTATGAGGTAGAATCTTAGGATCTTTTTGATTTTCATTTTCCTGATGACTAAAGATGTTGAACATTTCTTTAGGTGCTTCTCAGTGATTTGAAATTTCTTAGTTGTGAATTCTTGGTTTAGCTCTGGACTCCATTTTTAATGAGTTTATTTGATTCTCTGGAGTCTAAGTTCTTGAGTTATTTGTATATATTAGATACTTCTATCAGATACTGAGTTAGTAAAGATCTTTTCCCAATTTGTAGGTTGCCATTTTGTCCTATTGACAGTGTTCTTTGCCTTACAGAAGCTTTTCAATTTTATGAGATACCATTTGTCAATAGTTTATTTTAGAGCCTGAGCCTTTGGTGTTCTATTCAGGAAATATTCTCCTATGCCAATGTGTTCTAGGCTCTTTTCCTCTTTCTCTTTTATTAGACTCAGTGTAGACGGCTTCATGTGGAGGTCCTTGATCCACTTGGACTTGATCTTTTCACAAGGAGATAAGAATGGATGAATTTGCATTCTTCTACATGCTGGCTGCTACTTGAGACAGCACCAAATCAAAATGACCCTGAGATTCCACCTCACATCAGTCAGAATGGCTTAGATCAAAAACTCAGGTGACAGCAAATGCTGTCAACAATGTGGAGAAAGAGGAACACTCCTCCATTTGTAGTGGGATTGCAAGGTGCTACAACATCTCTGGAAATCAATCAGGCAGTTCCTCAGAAAATTGGAGCTTAGTACTTCGTGAAGATCCAGCTATACAACTCCTGGACACATACCCAAAAAATGTTCCAACGTATAACAAGGACATATGCTCCATTATGTTTATAGCCTGCTTTTTTATAATAGCCAGAAGCTGGGAACCATCCAGATGTACCTCAACTAAGGAATGAATACAGAATATGTGGTACTATACACAATGGAGTACTATGCAGCTAGGAAAAACAATGACTTTATAAAATTAGAAGGCAAATGGATTCAACTAGAACATATCATCCTGAGTGAGGTAATCTAGTCACAAAATAACACACAAGGTATGTACTCACTGATAAGTGACTATTAGCTCAAAAGTTCTGAATACCCAAGATACAACTCACAGACCATAAGAAGAAGGAAGACCAACGTGTGGATGCTTCAGTCCTACTTAAAAGGGGGAACAAAAATATAAGTAGAAGGAGAGAAGAATATGGGAGGGTAAGAGAAGGGGGAGGATAAAAGGGGTACATGATCAGGTGTGCGAGGTGATGGGGGAGAAGATCAGAGGATTAGGAACTTGAATGGAGGTATGTGGCAGTGGGGGATGGGGAACTGGGGATACCCACTGGAAAGCCCCAGATGCCAGGGAAGCAAAAGGCTCCCAGGACCCAACAGTGATGGCATTACCTGAAATTACCCAACAACGGGGAGAGAGAACCTGTAGAAAATATATCCAGAGGTTAGGCATGCCCACCCTGGTTAAGGGTTGGGGCCACCAACCCTTCTCAAAAATTATAACTCAGAATTGCTCCTGTCTAAAGGAAATACAGGGACAAAGATTGGAGCAAAGACTGAAGGAATCCATCCCATATGCTGCCACCAAACCTAGACACTATTGATGTTGCCAAGAAGTGCTCACTGACCTGGGCCTGGTATAGCTCTCCCCTGAGAGGCTCTGCCAGAGCCTGACCAATACAAATGCAGATGTTTGCAATCAACATCAGACTGAGCACAGGGACCCCAAAAGAAGAGTTAGGGGAAAGACTGAAGGAGATGAAAAAGATAGCAACCCCATAGGAAGAACAATGATATAAACTAACAGGATCCCGCCCCCCTGCACCCAGAGCTCTCAGGGACTAAACCAACAACCAAAGAATACACATGGAGGGACCACATAGCTCCAGTTGCATATGTAACAGAGGATTGTCTTATCTGGCATCAGTGGGAGGGGAGGACCTTAATCCTGTGAAGGCTTGATGCCCAGGTGTAGGAGAATGCTAGGGCAGTGAGGTGGGAGTAGGTGAATGGGTTGGGTGGAGGAAAACCTTCGTGAGCCAGGGTAGGTGGATAGGATAGGGGGCTTACAGGGGGAAAACCAAGAAAGGGGACATTTGAAATACATATAATAACTATTTAAAAAATAATAACACTGAAACAGTAGGGAAGGATGTGGCACATGGAACAGTTTTGAGTGATGAAAGAGAAGGAAGAAACTGCAATTATTATAATATAAAAAATAAAAATTAAATTAAAAATGATAAATTAAAATATAGGCTAGAAAGTGTACATCAATTTATAGATCTGACAAAAGAAAGTCAGCATCATTAATTTATAAAGTACTCTTACAAAGAGAAAGGCAAGTAAATGAAACATGGCAAAAAAAAGTAACTATGAAAGGCCGATAAATTCATAAGAAGTAATAAACATCCACAGAAATAAAACTTAGTTTTCAACGAGATATTATTTTGTTCTCAAAAGAAGAGTCATCATTAAGAAGGAAATATAAAGGTTTGTACCCAAATCTAGTTAAATTGAAAATGTAATGCTTAATAATCGGTAAAGTAGCCACTATGTTATGCCTCTGACTGACTTTAGTAGATAGAGACCACTTGTATAGACTGAGCAATTATTCTGTACCACAATACTACATCCCTGGCTGATGTATTCATTTTATATTTTGGCAGTGATTTTATTTATTTATTTATTTATTTATTCATTCATTTAGTTTTTTCTTTATTTTTTGTTTTAGTTTTTTTAGTGTAAAACTATACATGTACATACATACACACACACAAATACATACACACACCCACGATACAATACCAGAGCAAGAAAATATATTAAAATATACACAAGAACATTTATAGTAATTATTCTTTATTGGACCTAAGTTAGAATCAACCTGATTCTTTTTTGATAGAAGAAAGTATATAAATGCCTGGTTCCTAAAATAGGAAACAATTAATCAAGATAAACCCATAAATTCTAATACTTGTAATGACTAAACTGTATCTGGAAAGAAAAAAATATGAAAGCCAAGCATAAAATCATAAAATGCACATTTCCATTTATAGAAATTCCACGGCAACAACTTGAGTTGATGGACAAAGATGTCGTAGCTGTCTAGAGACTGCAGACTGAAGTAGGTCACAGAAAATTGTTTTGTGGGAGGAAATGTTCTGCTTACCACATTTAAGTCTTTAACACCATTCCATGCATGGGTTAAAATCTAATCAGCAGGTATTCTTGAGATCTTTGCATTTCACCCTAAGGATGTTTCATCTCAATTTACAAGTTGATTAAGCCTAATGTGTGCTATGTGATAGACACCTCATTATGCATAAGGCACAGTCACAGTGCAGAAGAAAGTCTTCGTCTCCAGTGAATGAGCATATATGTGTGTAACACAGAAGGGAGTTACTAAAGTGAGGATTCACAAAAATGTTCATCAGAGAATTACCTTCCCAAGTGTTAGGTCAGCTTGAGCAAAAACTGTTTTAAACAGTTGCATAGTTAGTCCCAGGTAAATACTTATGACACTGGTAGCATTTCCAGAGTGTTGGAGATTGGAGATGAAAAAAGATGAAATCAAGATGATCGGTTGTGTTTACACCAGCATGACGGGAAGAGAAAATTGGTGAATTTCTTAGGAAGTACTAGGGGGCTGGACGTGGTAGCTTGTGTAAAATCCCAGCATTCCAGAAGTTGAGGCAGAAGGATTGCTGCAAAATATAAGCCAGTCTTGGAATCAAGCGAAGTACTATTTTTTTAAAGTGAATAAAAAAAGAAAGAAAATATTAGTACAAACCTACAGCTATAATGCTTGATGAGGAAGAAACATATGTTTCATTGCTCAGGAGGGGCTTTGTCTAGACACTTTAGGGAGTTGGCCTTAAGGCATATGGGCATGATCATTACACCAACAGAGTTCTCAATCCATCTCTAGGAGAATCTTGTCAGTGAAGAGGCATAAACCCACTGAAAGAGTGATTAAGAGCATCCCAAAGATTCCTTCACTGACTCTCAGGAGCATTTGGCAAAGAAAATGTGTTCCTACAGGCCTGAATTTCCACAGTAAGTCAGAGTAGTCAATTCCTACACTGGAGTTTAGAAAAATAAATAATACCAACTGACCAACAGAAGAAAGGGAAAACAATGAAAAATGTGTGAAACCTCTCTCACTGATTTTGAACACTACAGCAGGGTCTTGTGCTGGTGGCTCAGACAGATGGCTCTAGCTGGTGCAAGCAACTTCAATACAATAATATTAACAGAGAAAAAACAATAAAAGTAATGTCATGGTATGAATGGTCAGCAAGAAGAGGTCTTGGTTTGACATCCGTCTAACTTTGTGTGAGGCATCACATGGGTTCATTCATTAAATTCACCGTATACACTCTCATCGTCTTTTCAATCCTCCAATAAACAGTAGAATCTTATTTTAAGTGCTCAAGGTAATACATTCAGTAACCCACCCATACAAGTCATATTCATCCTTTAAAGCAACATATATTTAATTCATATTTATGAAAATCTACAGAGCCCAGGCAGCTCATTTAACCCTGTGTTGAAGTAGTAGTATGTTGCCCTACTAAGTGTGCATTTATAATTCCTAGGAAACTATTTTTGCTGCATCATCTAGTTTGACACTCCTGGTTTACCTTAAGTTTTACCTCAGATTACTCATCTGTTTGAAGAGATCATCTTGGACACTCTATATATCTCTTTAAATGTCCCTTAATTGTGACAATGTCTTATATTGTTTCTGACAACAATGACTTTTAAATGTATAGATTATTGATCTTCAATTTGTAGAGTGTTTTTCTCACAATTTACCTGAGAGTATATATTCTTCAGATAAAGGCTGTATAGGAACAGTGATGTTAAACTAAGGTGGTGAACAAAAATGGACAGGCATAACATGTTTTCAGGTATACGCTGAAGATAACTGCTGATCTTATAGGAGGGAATAGTGGTGACAAGAAAATAGGGATAGTGTATGGGAATGAGAATGTATAGACCATGCTTAAGGAATCCAGGGATGTAGTTGGATATGAAGAATGACTTTTAAAGTTCTAGAATCTAAAGCAAGACGACATGACTGTTGCAAGCTTGAAAATTCTCCACTGTAAGATCTAGCAAATGTTTGAGGAAATGGATGGTTGTTAGTCTATTAGTCTTCTGATTATTACATATTATAAGCACACAGAGTCAGACTTGTATGTGTGTGTGTGTGTGTGTGTGTCATACTTTTCTGATTAAGTGCATACTATTTATATGGATCCACAGTGATATTGATATAAGCTTGGAAATTTGTTTGAAGCATTTTTGCTAGGGAACTTTACTTGTCTCTTCCTCTCTGCACACCAGGCTCTTTAGAAGAGTCGATGTGTGTAGCTCACACTTTTGTTTTTGCTTTTAAACACTACTGTACTAGCTGAGACAACTTCTTCATACAACATTAAGTTCATGGTGTTCTGAGATCTGCTAATTCATTTAATGTGTCTGTCTTCTAGTTTACATGAATTGGCCCCAGTGACAGAAACATGCTTTGTATCTTCTTGAACAGAAGCCTTTGCCTAATAAGGGATTCATTTGACTCTTGTTAATGCAGTGAGCTTATACACACCATCACCAATAGAATCAGCATCCAGTACATGCTGCCACTTATCCCTGTCACACCTCCGCATCCTTTAGAAATGTCTAAAGCAAAGTATATGTATTCTATTTACTGTTAACATGATGTTCCTCACTTTGCACATGTGCATTTTTATGAAAAATCACCATATACCAATGGAGAAAAGTAAGATAACTGGGAGGTTATTCCCGTGTAAATAAATGGTGTCATGAACATGAAAGTATAAATATCACTTCAATATGATATTATTAGTAAAATTATATAAATATCCAAAAGTGAAACTATTATACTAGAGAAACTCATATGTGATTCCATTTACATTTCAAACAACAGTTTCCCAATTTCTTCACATCCTTGATAGCATCGGTATCTATTTTTTTAAAAAAATCTTTTAAAAATGATAACCATTATAAAGGATGCTAGATACCACAAACATTTATTTCTGGATCGATAGATAACATAAATGTGGCAGACACATATAGTGAAATATCACCCATCTACAATAAATAAGGAAATCCTCCTAGGTATTCTAACATAGGAGAGTCTGAACAATATAACATTAAGTAAAATAAGTGAGTCAGAGAAGGGCAGGTACTACCTAATTTCACCTTTGAGAAGTGTTCAAAGTAGATACTGTCTCAGAAGCAGAAGGCAGAATGTTAGCATGGTAAAGAGAAATGGTGATTTGCTGTTTAATCCACATCATATAAATCAGCTCTAAAGGTACACTTCACAGAGTCCTACCTATACCATCCAACAATATTGTATTGGAAAACTATGTTGTTTTAAAGAATAGATACCATTTTAAGTGTTGATACCAACAGAAAGGAGGAAAAAAACAAAAGAAATGTACATTTTGGAATTAATTAAGACATATCAAAACATTTTCATGTATCAAATTCCAATGAATCAAAAACATCAATCAACTTTGGAAGTTGTCAGATAGTATCATGAAAATTAAAAAAAAGATATGAACAATTAAAACATGTGAGGAGCTCAGAGATATTGCTCAGTGGTTAGAGGAACTCACTGCTCGTATAGAAGATATGAATTATGTTCCTAGTAGCCATTTGACAACTCTGTAACTACTTCTGTTTAACCTACCACCTTCTTCTGGCCTCTACCCTACCAGGTACACATATGGTGCTCTTAATACATACAAAGGCAAGACGGCCATAGAAATAATAAAAATTAAATATATAAATCTTTTTCACATTTTAACTTTTAAGATTATGATGTAATTACATCATTTCTTCCTCCCCTTTTCTTCCGCTAAACCTTCCCACATGTACCTTATTAGCCTGTTTCAAATTCATGGCCTCTATAAATAACGAATAAAAATTTTTGCCATTACCACTGGTAACATAAAAACAACAAAAGGAAAAAAATGACAAAAATCCCAGGTAGCAGAAACTAAAAGCCTAGGATATGAAAGACAATGATGTTTTCATTAAATTCACATTCTGGGATCTCACAGGCAACCAGGTGCAATTCTATCTTAGAAGATATAAATAAAGGCCATCCATCAGGTGCTTACTAGTCTGTCTTTTACCCTTAGAGACTTACCAGCTATTCACTTTATAAGACTATTATAAGTACGGAATGCATGCTATATAGTAATACCTGTATGTATATAAAATATACAGTCAAGAATTTTGTGCAGTGTCATATTTCCAGAAAATTTAAAAATTCAGGTCAAATCATTTCTTAATAAATAATGGCAGCCAGTCATGTTAGATGATTGAGTTCCTTTATACACAATATAAGAAAAGCAGTAGCAATTATTCTTTCTAGTAGGTACAACATCCTTCTGAAAAGAGATTCACAATTAGAGAACCCAAACTCCGTATCAGCTTCCTATTATGTAGGAGTTTATTAAAAGTCACAGGTGTTCCAGGAAGGGAAGGTATTTAAGGACACGTCTTCTGAGGACAAGCAAACACTGCTAACTAGAACATAGTAGATTGAGTAAGTGATACAGGCCATAATGTAGATGATACTACGAGCATGTTCAGTTGTTAGAATGTTAGTTAACAACACTGACTTGTTATTACCAAGTACACCATAAATGTCATTTCTCCTCTGACCCCTTTACATTCTCTTATCCATATGCTCACTAATTTCTGTAATTGTTTGGTTCTGAATTTAATAAAATAAGAAGGAGGAGTAAAAGATCTTCTGTACCACAGACTTGTTGCTTCATATCTTACATGGCTGTAAGTAAGGGCAGCAGTTGCTTCTTGAGTGATTATCATCTCTGACACATCTGTAAACCTTAGTGCTTCTTTTCAATGCTATCAAGAAGCCAAGAAATAATGTTACAGTGATATTACTTCAAAAATATAATGATATACAGTCTAGAATAATCTGTAATGACATTGTTTCTTAAAGTGTGCCTCCTTATCTGACAAGTTGAAAGTGTATATGAATTGGACCTGAATTTCAAGGACACTTTTGTTCTAGTTCACAACTTAATGCAAATGCAGATGCTAGGGTACTCTGTGATTCCTTCTTATGTAGTCCGTGATTCACACTTCAAGGCAAAGTGGACCATTTTACAAAACTCACGGGAGTCTATGTAAACTTAATGAGAAAATAAAAATTATCCCAAATCTTACTTCTACATAATACTTACAATCTTTTCTTTTAAATACTAATTAGTATATACATCAACAGTTTTCAGATCTTGAACTAGAAAGCTATGTTATCCTAAGTTGAGTTTTCTATATATTCAAACTTATTTAATTCTGAGTCCTTAATTTTAATTAAGTAGTATGTAACTAATATAAACTACAGTTGTTTGTAACTTAATAAAGGCTCGATCATATAAGCTTTAAAGAGAAAAAGTGAAAACTCATGTTTACATCAGTACGTAGGACTTGAACCCCTTGTGACAATTTTGTCCAGAAGTTAAAAGTGCAATAAAATATTCTTCTTTCTTACAAGCAATCCTTAAATTGCATCTACCATAAGCTCAGCAACTTTGCGCTCTGTTTGATTAGACCTCCTTGGACGTGTCTTTAAAATTAATTCTAATTTTACTTTTCTAGCCTACTCTCTAATAGTTGTAACTAACTCAGCCCTTGGCTTCCCCTTTGTAGAGTCTACTCCATTAGGAATGAGGACCAGATTTTTCAAGTGTCTATTAAACTCACCTGCATTTTCTCAGTCATCATAAATTTTATGAGAAGCACATTTAATCAGTTTGAGGGGTGGAATGGAGATAAGATTATTCTACCAGTTCATATTGTTGCTGTGAAATAGTTATGCTACTGAATTAGAGTTTCATAAATTTTAGTTTGGGTTAAATTTTAGTTTGGCTTTTTTCCCTTATTCTTCTAATCTTTAATTACATGTTTTGCAAGGCTGGCTATTTAACTCACATAAATATTTCTCTTAGTGCAAAAACAATCCTTTTATAAGCATTTTACACAGAAATGCTATATTGGAATTGAATCTGTAAGTAATATACAGATTACCAGTTAGTACAATGAAGCCATTTTCTTATTTTAACATATACAATTCCAAATGTGACACTTGGTCACTTTCAACCTTTCTTATTGCTATAAATCTTATATTAGCATAACCAATAGCTTTGCTGTGGTTTCTGAGGCCCACAACTCCAACTTCCTTTACCAACAAATATTAAGTGAATGATTTCTCTGTAGGTACCATCTAAGTGTTACAGGAGCTACAGAAAGACACACAACACAATATAAGACTGTTTTGAGTAACATCCCAGTAAGAAAAATAGGCTTGTGTGAAAACAAGCCACTCTACCATACAATATTGGATAAAATCCAAAGAAGAATTACCAGAAAGAGCATTCTGGGACAGTTAAGATTCAAACTGTCTGTGGATACATTAATCAAAGGGAATGTTACAGAGCTAAATTACTGAAGCATTAATCACCATCTTAGAAACTAGCACCTGTATATTTGGGGGGGGAGGTGGAGTAGCAGTAGTAGTAAAGTGAATTCTGTTTATATAACTCAGGCAAAGAAAGAATATAATGCTTATCAGTGACCTACTTGCAAGATACACTGTGAAATGCTAAGTAGATACACAGAGAAATACTTTATAGAATACTTTATAGAAAAGAACTAGTCCAGAATCCAGACACCACATCTTATCAGTTACCAGTGACAACGGATCACAAAAGCAAGATAGAAACTTAGTAGACAAGGATAAGAAGAATCTGAATAACCACCAGGAGGATGAATGCATGGAAAAACTTTGCATTTAGACAAATAATTGTACATTAATTTTTCAAAGTCACTTAGTAGCTTTGACATTGATTAGACTAAGTAACTTAAGATCAAAATCAGCTTATATTTGAAAAAACATTGGGATTTAGAGAAAAGAAAATCCCCCAAGAGGTGTGAGAAGCATGTCAAAACAAGAGGGTGGAGATACTCATGATTCTTTTTGCTTCCAAAAAGATATTTCTTATAACCTCACTAAAGCAGGTAATAAATTGTTGCCATGCTTTATAGAGGTATTGAATCTTCCATCTTTAGAGAGCATTCCTTAGACAATACAAGACTTTATTTGATGATCAAGTGGTTTAAAAAGTCACATGGATATAAAACTTAGGAAACAAGAAGAAAAAACAGTCCTGAGAGAACCTTGCTATGATGTCATCTTGCTAGAACTGTTGCATGACATGAGAGAGAAGAAGTTGGGTTTGTCTAATCAAATAAAGTGAGGGAATCAGATAACTCAATAGGAGCAGGAAAACTTATTTGAGGATAAGACTGAAAGCTGAAGTCTCAATTCTAGGAAGCTCTAAGACGCCAAGGTTACAAATCCAGAGGTTATATGATAAAGGACATGTTGACAAAAGGATTCAGTGGTTTGAACATCCCATAAGAATAGCTGCAAATGAATCTGAGAAATAGATGGGATTTTGATCACAGAGGATTGATAGAATTTTTTGTTTTTTATATCAAATAATAGAGATTTTTAACTTGAGGACTTACATGAAGCAAATTAAACTTTAACACGTTCTGATCAATTTGAATAAAATAGTCCGAAGGGCTCAGTTAGGTACTACTGTTTACCAGCTAGGAGGCTTGGATATGAAAGAAAACAAATGATCTCATCTTGAGGTGGGAAATTAATGGAGAAAATAGGAAGAAATAAATTGATTAAAAAAATGTTTTAGTTAAATTATGTTCAAAGAGACTCTGCAGGAAGGACAGGTTTCCAAAAATTAATTTCTATATTCTAACTTGTATGACTAAAGAGTACATTCTTGGTTTAATTATATGTATACTTTAGTTACAGCAAGTTTATAAAATACAGGAAAATATAAGTGAAAAATAGCCTACTTTATACTAGATTATCAAGAAAAATCTATTTCTAGTCGTAACTATGCAGCTTTGTAAAATAAGAATCTTACTAGAAATATAACTGTGTATACTGTTTCCTTATGTTAGAGAGTTTTTCAAATACAGAAGCTACCATAAAAGTATAATCTTAATGGATTATACTATTTTGTCTTAGAAAAGTATCCTAGCTTATTAAAATAGCTACTTTTTATGAGGTCACTGCATTATTTCTATACTTTTGACATATCAAATAATTTCTAATGTAAGCATTCTTTCTTAAACACTTTGTAAACATTTCTGTTTAGGTATATTGTTTAAGTCATGGAAACCACAGGGTTAAAAGCATGTAACTTCACTATAGGACTAGCTGTATTTCAAAGTTATCTTCTAGAAGTTTTATTAAAATTTATAATTCCACCAAGCGTATGCTTATGTGGAACCATTCAAAGCCATTGGCATTTGTTTGCCTTACACATTGGCTCAAAGATGTGATGTGAATAACTGACCAGGTTTCCAGACTCATGGAAAGAAGCTTCTCAAACCCTCTGAACTTTAAATATGTTCTATTATTTTCTTCGTGGACACATACCTAATTTTTGTGTCCACTCTCAAAAAAAAAAATCATCCTCTGGAGAAGAGAAAAAAAGTAGAGGCAGGGCAGAAAGCCCTACAAAGTGCCACTTTTTGTATGCCATGAGGAAGAGAAAATATAGGTTGTTGGGACATGCTATATAACCCTTATGAATACAAAAGACTAAAGTCAGTCTTTGGGGACTGTGTGTGGAGTTCAGTGGTAAAGAGCTCCCCTAGCAGGGGCAAGGTTTCAACACTATTACTAATACTCCCTATGAATAAAAAAATTATGTTGATAGTTACATCCACTCTGCTGGATTAATGTAAGTCCTTTCTTTAAGTTTGGGAAATCAGACTCCCAGTACATTAATGACCAATGCAATGTGTTGCAGTTAATGAGAGCTAGGGGAATTGTTTATAATCTTGATAATTTTTCTAATGAAATAAAATATTTGTTGATTTAAATATCAATGCCCAAACCCATATATAAATGTATTTATAATTTGCAATGTGAACATATTTGGAGTATGTGGTAGGTTACAATAAAATTTGTATACTTTTAAATAAGGAGAAAATTATTATGAAAATTGTATTGTTTGTTTAATTTGCTATCCTAACCATAAGAATATCACTCACATATATCTTTTGCATGATTATTGTTGAACACACATTAATTGTATATTTTATATAAAGTGCAATATAAAACAAACAACTCTGGCCTCCAACCCAAGTAAATGATGTTTTAAGACAATGTCTATTTCTGATTAAGACTGATATATTGATATTTCTTCTTTGTCTACACCTTTGCTTTTGTTATCTCCTTATGTAGCTACTTTAGAAATTATAATCTCTACATTAGAATTGTTAAGCCAGCCTTCTGATTCCGCAAATCTGATGCCTAAATATAAATGTGAGAAATCAAGTCCTGGAGGGGAAGGTATGGCGTCTTAGTACCAATTCTGGAGAAGAGGATAGTGTAATAATGTTTGACAGTCCCTACAAATTATAATGATGTCATGTAAGTATTCCAAGGGGCAAAGTATAGAGGATATAGACATGCCATCAGGAAGAGCATTATGACAACACAGAAACTTCAAATTCAAATTATAGCTCAAGTGTATCTTAGTTTGTGGTAAAGTCCATTCAGCATCTAGGATGCAACCAATGGAAGTTTTCTAAAAATTGTTTTCAATCATCTCGGCAGCTATTATGTCTTTTCAGAGTCTCTAACGTTAAAAAGTTGCCATGTGTCATGTCCCCTTCAATAAAATTGGACATTCAGTGTGTGTTAGTGTTAGGCAATGACGCTGATCTTTGAATGAACAAGACTATATGCTGAAATCTGACTCCAACTAACGAGACACTATCTTTCTCACAGCCAGTTTGACCTTGACTCTCAGATTTTTCAGTGCATCAGATATAGAAAATAACTGCACATTTTGTTTCAGTAAGGGCAATATAAGAGTAAGAAACAGCCGTGTGCATGTCAGTTAAACCCATGGGCATTTCATTTGTGAAAGTCTTAGAGACACACTCTGAATAGGCAACACCTAATGAAAAGAAACACCAGGAATATTTGAGATTTGCTCAGTCTACCTGAGATACGCTATTGGCCACATTCCCTGGACTTTTTCACCTTATCCATAAAATAAAAAAGAAAGAAATATTTAATAATTCACAGAGTGAACATCTGCTCCAGTGCAATGACATTCCAAGACATGTTTATTATTTTATTAATATAGACTTTTTGTAATGTTAACATTTTTTGCCATTTTCTTCTAAGTTACTATTTTCTAATTATTTCAGACCTTATATGCACATTTAGTTTTATCAATTTTCCACAAGCATATTTTCTGAATGAATCCTACATTGTAAGAATTTCTTATTTTTTTTCAATCTCTATTCAATCGTCTTCGGTTATTTTTCCCTCTATATTCATAACCTTTCAATATTAAATACCATTGGCTCATTTAAATTAGTAGACACCTACATTATTCTTGGTGGCATGCTGCACGAAGGGAGGTAGAACACATGAGATTTCAAAGTGACAATAAATAGCCTGTTAATGCACTTGGTAAATTATACTAAATTGTATGATGCAGAAGGGACAGAGTGCACAGGAACATAATGCAGATAGGCTTTGAGGGGGAGATAATAGCAAAATTAGATATGATTTGAAATAAATTCACTAAGAAGCAATTGTTCTAGGGATAATTGCTAAATGTGATGATGAGTGAAAATGTAGAGTTGGAGGAATACAACATCGGCTTATGAAAAATTAAATAACTGTAAAGGCTTGGATAAAAACTGAAACATGTGGCTGTACTTTTCTCATTGTGTATAAGAAATGCATTTACTAGTGAGTCTTTAAACAGCCACTGTGAAAGCCTGTACTAAGTGTAGCATGGTGGTTATTCTAAGACTTAAAAGCTGTAGGTAAATAGGACACAGTCCTTCCATTCCTGTGAAAGCCTGCAGTCTGCAGAGACTGCTAAGCAGGTGCACACAAAATATTACATCAAGTATGAAAAGCAAGGCAGATGAGCCCCATGAAAATGTATCTCTGCTTCTGAGGCACCAGTGTCCATACTTCTTCTATAATGAGGTAGTCTTTTTGTCAGTGTTTTACATATTCCATATTCTCATTTGGATGTAAAGACCTTTCTTTCTTTATTTTTAACATACTTTGTTAACAAAAACTCCACATTGATCTCTTAATCTACCTTGTTCAACCGATCTATTGGGCTCAGCTTAGTCTCCTTTTTTATTCCTCAAAATCTCTATCTCTAATCCAATGTAGTAATTATTACAATTCTGCCTTTTTCGAATAGCTTAGAAACAGGGCCTCGGGTTTATTTAGAAAACATTTAGACATGTCACCCTGGGTGAGTTCTTTATCAATTTATGCTGAATAAGTGGCTGAAGGACAGGCTTATTGCTTCTAGATGAAAAAGCAGATATGCTAGAGGAATGGTGGGGCAGAAACGCACGTGGGCATTTGAGTAAGTGTGCTTGTGGGTGTATATATGGATCAGGAACAACTGAGACCCAGTTCTGCCATTTCACATGCCATTTCACACTACACGTTGTATTCCTGATCAATGATAGAACAGACTTCCTTCAGAGTTAAAGATGAATGGGATGCTCGATGTGAAACTAGCTAGAATACCCATTTTCAGCCAAATGACTTCTTGTCTGCAGATAATTGAACATAACTGCTCCTATCCCACACCTGAGAAAGGAGTATTTTGGCAGAGGGTCCAGAATTCAGTAAAGTATAATGAAAATAATTATCCAGATCCCAATATATAATGTTCAAATTATGGTTTGTTTTTACTTAATTATCAAAGGCATAAGTAAAAAATCCCTAATGTTTGCTGTTATGTTATAATCAAATACCAAATATGAAAACAACGTATACATTTGGTAAACCTATTTTAATGGGTTCAATGTCTCTACTTATAAATTTAAGTGTTTAGAAGAATGAAAATAATATATGTTGTGGATTCCTTTGTTTTATTATGACTTTTTTTTGAAAAAGCATTAGCTCTTCATGTGTGAGTGATAGATGCCAAATAAACAGAATTATGGTTATTATTAAGGCTTCATTAAGTCAAGCAATTTAAATCAGTCATTTATGATCTTTCTAAACTCGGCATATTAATTAAACAGAAGTGTTAATATTTAAAACTCATCTGGCTTTTGAGAACAAGCAAAGGGCATTCTCTTCCTAACAGAATTATTGTGCACCTCAACCATCCAGACTCTGTCAGTATAATTCCATCACTAGTAACCTACTAATGAACTTAAAATCCAGAACAATAGCCTAAGTAAATAGCTTATAGTAAGTACCAAATAATACCATTGAATGTATGCTTCTGCTCATGAATAAAATGAGGTGATTTAGATTCATGCTCCTGTCAAACCCAGAAAATAGAATGAGATAAGAAAAGTAAAGATTTATTTTTTGACATTGCTCTACAGGTATTGCCAAACCATAATGACTTAGAAAATAAAACATCATTGTATGTTGGGAGGGGTCTTACCAGCATCCTGATTTTCTATCACCAAAATAACCCACTGAAGGATGTAAAAGAAGCCAAAGAAACGTTCCCTAGATCTATACAAAAGTAGAATTTAAGAAAACCCAGATTGCTAAAAACCTACAGATTCTGCAAAATTCTTTGAGCACTTGCACAGCCTCAGTATGTCCTTTATCCATGAAGCTGGATGATTAAAAGCTGAAAGCCTGACCGGCAGAGAGAAATGATTGATTTATTAAGAATTCAAATAGGTTATATATAAGAGCACTGTAAATGTAAAGATTTAAAGTTAGGATCCTTATGTTTTATTGTTTGCAGCCTGGCTTGCTTTTCTTTGACGAAGTTTCCCAAGTTTCATCCATTTACTTGCAAATTTCATAATTTCAGTTTTCAACCAAGCTGAGTAAATTCTATACTGTGTATTTGAAACATTTTCATTATTTATTCATCCATGGATGGACATCTAATTTGATTCTTTTCCAATCGCTGTGTATTATCATCACATACCCTCAAAAGTATTCAGATAATATTACAGAAGAGGAAACATAAATATTCTAAGAGCTAGAGGCTGGGTCAACAGTGTGAATCAGTGTCTTCTGAGATGCCAAGACCATCACACTCATACTAACATCAATTATGGTTTCCTGAATAAGACCCTTAGAAGATTAAGCCAGTTAACAATCTAGAATATATGGTAAGGGTCACATGAGCCTCTGTTCCTACACAAAGAACTATTGAGAGTTGGTGATACTAGAGGAGAAAGATTATTTTTCTCCAAGGATTTAGTACTTTGTTGGTTGTCCATAGTTCAGTGGATGACTTCGCATCCAGGGAGATATGACCAGGATTAATTGGACTCAGTACTTTAAAGATAAATATAACATAAAGTTGGAAAAATAGTATTCTGAGGAATGTCAAGGAAATGCTGGTTATAGGGAATAAGGGACAGATACCATGAAAGTTCACTGCATATACCCATGAAGTTCTCAAATAATGAACTACAAATGTTATTCAAAGGAGGACTGTGAGGTGAAAAATCCCTAATGTTTTATAAAGTTTGAGGTTATTAGAATTCTGCCTAGCTGAAGTGAAGAGACACTGCTGAATCCATGAGAGTTCCAGCAGAGGTCCCAGAAGGGCCTCATAGTTGGAATGCATAAGACTAAAGAATATAGGCTATCATTGATCTGACATAAAAGCAAAACTCAAAGAACCAAATGAACACAGAGGGAGCCCACTTCCTGGCAGCCAAAGTCCAATCACCTTTCTTTAAAGAATGCAAAAGAAGAAATGCTTCAAAACACAAAATAGGTGATGCCTTACATTCAATTAAGTGTGCTAGATTGTAAAATAAATAGGAAAGTATGACACTGGAAGCAGAGATGAAGGTAACAACAACTGCTTAGTATAATATACTCTATGTCCACCTGCATAATGAAAATTGTGAACAGGAGATAAAAATGGAAATGATTAAAAGCTCCCAAACTTAGCTTCAAATAATAGGAGAAATATATTTTTATTTTTTTATATGAATGTCTACTTCTTTAATCTTTCTATTGATGGTTTCCTACTGATGTACTCAGGACGATGCTAAGGGATTGCAATCAGGTGTCTGAGTTGAACTACAAATTATGACTCAGTGACACTGTGACCTTCAACAACAAACTAGTCTCTGCAATGGGTTCTTTAGGTTATAACTTTGAGATCAAATAACAATAAGCATACAATGGCTGGGCAGTGGTGGCTCACACCTTTAATCCCAGCACTTGAGAGGCAGAGGCAGGGGGATTTCTGAGTTCGAGGCCAGCCTGGTCTACAGAGTGAGTTCCAGGACAGCCAGGACTACACAGAGAAACCTTGTCTCGAAAAAACCAAAAAAATAAAAAATAAAAAATAAGCATACAATGTATTGTAGCATTTAAACATGAAAATAAGTGTTAAAAGTTTCAACATAGAGCCCAAAGTTTAAAAATACCTGTTTGTCAGGTATTCTGGTACAAAATGGAAATGAAGCATAAGAGGCAAAAAGCCTGTACCAGAAATGCAGATCCATTGAGAAGCATAGTCAGGTCTACAGGATGTGTCTTTCTTCACACCCTACATGCACATTCAGGGTTTTATTCTCTCTTGGATCAAGTTGAAAATTCTGATGATTACACTTGTCTTACCAGAGTTTCCCAAGATTTTCTTCGATCCTAAACTATTTGATTCTCAAGAATATGATAAAGTATGTTTATCTAAATTTGACTGATAGCTCCAGTGGAACTTTAGATAGAAGGAGAAAGGTAGACAATAGAGTTATGCTCTGTCCAGTGTCTTTGATTCTTTTCTGTATCTGTGTATAGACAATATGGCCAAGGCTATTAATATAGTAAAGCATTTCATTTGATTTATCATGTCATGAGGCAGATGAGATATGTATGAAAAGTAAAGAAGTCTTTTGAAACCTCAAATACATAATAATATATATGTGAAATAGCAATACAACCTGAGGAGTCCATTTTGTGTTACTTATATTTATAAGTGCTTAAGGGTGACCACTTGATATTGGATAATGGATTAGGAAGTTCATCCCCAGGAAAGACTCATTCTCTTTCTCTTAGTCATCACTAACACCTGCAGCTCTTCTCTCAGGGATTAGGCCTTTTAAAGTGGCCCCCATTGGCTTTTGCATTTAAACTGGTGTTGTCGTTGTTCAAGTGTTTTTTAAAGTAGCATGTTATTAAGATTTCAAGGGTACAGTTCACTATATATAGAAGACACTTTTTTTTCAGCAGACATCCTGGTCCTCTGGGTGTTTCTTCATGATATTTCCTGAACCTTAGTACAAATATTGTGTTATAGATGGGTCATTTGATGCTGAGTTCCCACAGCGCTGATCACTACATGTCCAGTTATCATGATCAATATTGGGATGTCCTTTTGTATTTCACCTGCAAATTGTTGTTTTGTCTAGGCACCAGACTCTTTCCATATGAACTTTGCTTTAGAGGAGTGATCAGCTGATTTTATTCAGGAATAGTAACCATTATAATACATTTTGTTAATCTTTGATAACAACATATGCATCAGTTTTTGTATACAGAAAGTACTAATTTACCTTGTTCTCTGAAACATTTAAGTCCTTCTTTGGATTAATAAAATATGTAGAAATAGTATTTGGGTTAGAAACCATACAGATCATTCTGTTCTCTTAGCCCCTTGGCACTCTTTACTGTTATGCAATTGCTACATAATTCCTACAGCAGCTTGTATTACCAATATTAATCATGCTCCCCAAAACAGTTTGTGAGAGAATGCCTGCCCATGTAGCTTCTGGGAACCTGCCCGCCGGCCCCCACCTTGATCCATTGGTTCAGATTGGTAAATAAAGATGTTGGCAGTTAGTGGTTGGATAGAGCAAACAGAGGCAGGACTTTTAGGATTCCTCGGTTTGAGACAGAGAGGAAGGAGTAAAGAGAGAGAGAGAGATCTGCGTGCTACGCCAGGAGGAAACGGATAGTATATACACCATACATAAGAGTAGTGGAGGACAGGGAGGCATAGCAGGTGTGTGAAGGAGCCAGGAGAGTGCAGCAAGTTGGGTAGAGCTTTGGGTTCAGGGCAGCCAAGGTAGAATGTAGACTCTAGCAATAACTTGGGATTATAGGTCTGAGGTTGATTAAACAGATGAAGGTTAGGAAGTGGCACAACTTTTGTGCTATTTAAGGCATATCAAAATGTAAAGGCTGTATATGTGTGCTTCATTCAGGAATGTAAACCACTGGGACAGTTAGTAGGAACCAGCTGTGGACTTAATTATTTAATTAGTTTACAAATTCTGACTTTCTTCACACTGATGATAAAGATAAAGATGAGGAAGAAAATAATTCTTCCTTTCATGTTCTTCGTTTTTTCCATAAACATTGTATGTCCAAAGTGTGGTAAAGGATCTCACTTCTGATTACAGAAAAAGTAAGAACTTTTTTTTAATTAATAAGCTGTCAAACCACAAAGGAAAATTTCACATCATTCAATTATGTAACTTGCATTTATTTAACAGTACACAAAGAGTGACTGAGACTGTATCTCATGTCATTTCTTATTGTGCACTGTTATTTCTGAATAGTGATACACTGTGTTTTGTCATGTCCCTCCAATATGCTTCATTTCTTCTGCTTATATATACTATATAGAGTATAGTGTATATATTTACACCACACACACACACACACACACACACACACACACAAAGTACCATCTAGGTTTTTCAAAGCTCCTTTTTGCCATCTTTCAGAGATGTGTCTGCACCTCCACCAGGAATCTTCATGTTATACTCTTCCTACCATACCTCCTTATCTTTTAGCTCTTTCTACTTGGTAAGATATTCTCCTGGCAACACTATACAGTAAATACCTCCCTTTTTCTATTCATCTTCCCCTCCAGGCCTTGACCTTGCTCTTCCACATCCTCCATTGCCAATCACTCCATTTATTTCACCATACCCATTACAACTTATAATGTGCCTTAAGGTGTGCTCTTGGAATTTCCCCAGTATTTTTTTTTTTATCATGACAACCCATTCTTGCCATAAGAAGAAAGGGGTCAACTGATTTCAGCAATACATGGTGAGCACCTGGCCCAGTAATGGTTTCAGTAATATTTGTGGTACAGTGTCTTGCAAAGGAGCCCGGTGAAAATCATCCATTCTAGAGACTGGCAGAATCTTCTACCCTTTGATCTTTCTTTTCACTAACATTCCCTGTTCTTATAGAGAACATGAAGATGCTCAGGATTTGCAGAGTAATTTTCAACACTCAGAGAAGAGGATCTGTTATTTTACCTCATTTGATTGTCCCTGATTTTTTTAAGAAATAGACATAATATAATATGATTCATGTTATATAATTAGTTGGGGCGAATTTTGTGAACTATAATTAGTTGCATTTAAATGTTATTTAATTATTTGTTAAAATGGTTAACAAAATTTTATTATAACTTAATAATGATTTATATTATTTTATAAATGTTAACAACATTTTAAATGTTATTTAAATCACTTTTTTTAAATCAAATATATTGCCATATACCTGTAATGTCCACACTGGAGACCTGAAGGCAGGTGAATCCCAACTCAAGGCATCCTTAAATAAATCCTTGGTAAATTCAGTCAATCTGAGATACATCCTTTCCTGTTTCAAGATTTAGATATAGTTTTATAAAGAGAATATAATTCATATTGCTTTACAAACTAAGGAAATTTCAGATAGCAAAATAGATTGGTATTAGGCAAGCCAAAATATGCTTTTTAACTTCAACAGATGTAGTACAATATTACTTAGAATAATATTGACTAGTTTACTATGCTATTACTCAATGGAATGACATTCATGAGACTTCTTCCTAAATTGAGAAACACTCATCAAAACAAGGTGATATTAATTAATATTCAGGTTCTTCTCATCCCGTCATATTTTAACCAGAAGAGTACCAGAATTATCTTAACCACAAGACTGTAATCTCTGTGGGTAAATTTGCATATCTAGTTATTACTTTGCTGGATTTGTTTGAACATTCAGATCTGGTCTGGTAGAAGATCAGCATTGGAATGAGTTGGATTCAGTTCAACTCAAGTGTGAATTCAAGTGTGGTTCAAATTCATGAACTACAAAGGAAGTAGAAATTTTGTTAAGTATTTTCCTGTGAATAATTTGATGATCAAAATGCAGCATAATAAAACTATGAAGCAACTCACTTCAGCCTACAATATTTCAGGAAATCATGCCCCCAAAATCCACAACTCAAGCCCCAAACTCCATATTCCCGCACACATCTTTTTAACTGTATATATTTCATAATAAACTTAGATTTTGAGTGTATAAATGAATGAAAAAAACAAAATTATTTTTAACTCCATGATTTTATATACTTGCTAGAAAATTGGTTACTATTTCAATAAATTGACTCTTTCTCTCTCTCTCTCTCTCTTTCTCTCTCTCTCTCTCTCTCTCCCTCCCTCCCTCTCTCTCTCTCTCCCTCCCTCCCTCTCTCCCTCCCTCCCTCCCTCCCTCCCTCCCCTTCCCACCCCCCTTCAGGCACACACACACACACACACACACACACACACTTCCACCATATAATGGCAGAGAATGCCCATTACTGTCTGTTATGGATACTATGGCTTGTCTACTTGTCCACATATGGAATTAACTAAAACCTGCACTGGACCTGCCTGTGAGAGATTTTCTAACTAGATCACTGGAGGTGGAAAGACCCACTCTGAATCTGAACCATACTTTCTGGTGTCAGCCTATATAAATGGACATGGAAAATAGGAAGGTTTTGCTCAGGGCTTTCTTGCCCTCACTCCCATTGGCAAGTTCATCTATCCTATTGCTTAGGCATTCTTTTGCAGGAATTACAACCTACTTCTTCTGAATTCCAGCATAGGCTGAAGACCAAAAGCTCTATAGGAATCTTCAAGGGCTCCAGCAATATATTGGGGCTGCTGAAATATCACTTCCTGTAGACTGATCAACTACTAGATTCCTGGTCTTTCTGCTGGAAGACAGACATTGTTGGACTACCACAGCTTATATGCTGGACATTACTCTAATATATATATATATATATAT
>NW_021604669.1:3892978-3904623 GCF_004785775.1 Grammomys surdaster | reverse complement strand
GTGTGTGTGTGTGTGTGTGTGTGTGTGTGTGTGTATGTATACATGTGTATATCTCCTCCAATCAGTTCTGGTTTTTTAAAGAATTCTGATTAATATACAATTCAAAGGGGGGGGGAAATTAGTGATCAAATACTGAATTAAAACAAGAGTGCATCCCAGGAAGAAAAGCAGAAATTATTGTGCCACCATGTCCCGTGTCTAAGGCCTTAATTTTAAAGGCATTAAATAGTTCAAGCTTTGCAGTCTGAAACATAGATTTCTACCTTGGTCTGTTTCTATACCATTATCCCTTTTCTTCTTGATAGACGTCTCATGGACCTTGTATCTCCAACATCTTCGAATTTCCCCTGCAACCCAGGTTGCATTTTTACAATTTCACACAACGGCCACTCAGGACCTCCTGTCCACTCAAGGTCTTCCTACAGGGATTCCTTTGCCACATGCTATCTGGATTCAGTGGTTTTCTAGACCACAGAGGGATAAACTGTGACCCTTTCACTCATACATCCTTACTATATCTAAGCACAGAAGCTTGTGGCAAACACTGCCAGATTCAACTGCCAGATTCAGATGAACACTGAATCACATTAGCAGAAGTTTCTGTATGGAGTTTCTTTCTCAGACTATTAAATGCATTCATATCTCTTTCACAAGTTGGAAGCTTAGCTAGTCGGGTTCTTCATGCCTTTGGAAAAGCGTTCTCTTCATTTCAGGGCAGAGACAGAAGCCTCTCCTTAATCTTCTTAAGGATTTCAGCCTGTGTTTCAGCACAAGCCTTGGCTGTGACACTCAGCTTCCTCCTGCTCTTTTCCTCTCCAAACTTTCTTCCTTGCACTTCTGTCTGTCTTATTTGTTCTTTCTCATTGTAGACCTGCATAAACACTGTCAATGACAAATTCAATGTTGTGGTGTCTTGCAACTTGCTCTACCAAAGAAATGAGTCTGTTACTTTCAAATTTTGCCTCAGGAAATTTCATAGAACATGGGCTGAAGATAGCCAGATTCTGTACTTAAATATCACAGAGAAGGTCTTTAGCCTTTCTAATCTAATATTGTTCTCTGTTTAAACCCTTGAGATGGGTCACCACAGTCTTCATTCCTCTGAGAACTAAAATCTTTCAGCCTGCAAAAATGAGTCTTTAAAGTCTGACTAAAGCACTTCCCTAGTCTAAAGTTCCAACAGTTCCCACACTGTGGTCATGCTCTTCCCAGGAATAGCCCAATCTCTGATACAAATTTCTGTGTTGTTTACCTATCTATTGTTGTGGTAAAACACCATAAACAAAAGCAGCTTATGAAAGAAAGAGCTTTTTTTTGTTGTTGTTTTTTAGGTTGTTCATCATGGCAAAGAGACATGGAAGTAAGTGGGATGCTAAACAACCATATCACCATTCACAGAAAACAGAGAGAGCAAACTAGAAGTGGTATGAAGTTATAAACTCTTAAACCTTGCCTCCAGTGATCCACTTCCTCATAAAGCTCCCCAAATAGTACCATCAACCAAGGATCAACTGTTCAAAGGCCCGAGCCTAAGGCAGACATTTCTTATTTAAAGCACCATGCTGCCCTTACTCACATTACAGTTAAGTAAGCATGACTCCACAGTACAGTGAAGCAAGTATTGAAACAGAGGAAAGTATGCTGCAAATCTGAAGAACATTGAGAGATTCTCTGTGGAAAATAAGTGCAAACCTCTATTTGTCTGTGTACCCTCTAGCTGTGGGTTTGGGGGCAGTATTAAATATCAACAAAAGTATTTAAAGGGGGTTTGTAACTAAATTGTTATGGAAAAGAAGGATGAGTTAAATAAGTAGCAGACAAAAAGGTTGACACATGACATAATTAAAAGTCAAAGATCCACATGACACAAAAAGGAATCTCAATGTATATGATGGATTCGGGGATAATAGTATATAAACACCAATTCATCTTTCTGAAGTTCAATATTCATAAAATATTAGTAACAGGACAGCATGTAGAGATTGGGGGTATGTTAGGAATATCTTGTTTTCTGTTCTTTTTCTGTAAATCTAAAGGTGTACTACTAAGTAGGATCCATTATCACCTTTAAATTATTTTATGATGTGGGAACATGTGTGACCATGTAAGTACTCTACAGTGAGCTGCAATTAGCTCTACAGTTCATGTTTTTTTAATATGCTTACAGAGAAGATGCTATTGAGACACTACAAAGAAAGCATGTCTGCTTAGAATTTATACTTATGGGAAGGATGGAGGAAAGGGATTTACAGAAGTCAGTGGCTTATCAACCCTGAAGACTCACCTAGGATGTTCAAAGTATTCAGTCAAAGACTCTAAGATACTGAATTATTTCTTCTATGGTTGTAACATGGTCATGCTTGGTCTTTCCTCTCTTTCTTCTGACATCCTTTGAGGAGCTCTTAAAAAACACAAAGAGAATGCTCAAGAATGAAGATGAGACTCCTCGGTGAAAATCAAGACATGCCTTGCTAGAAAATAGTGAGTTTGGATCTGATCCTGGAGGTTAGTGAGAGCTTCATAATCTAAGTAGAGTAGAAGCATCTTACAACCTGGGGACCTTCGGACATCTGCTCTGCACTAGTCATTTTTCTCCTTGTTATGATAAAAAAACCCACCAAGCAAACTAATTAACTAACTAACTAACTAACTAACTAACTAACTAACTAATGAGAAACAACTTAACAGAAGAATTGTTATTAGCTCATTGATTTAGGCCAGAGCAGGGATTACCTCTGAGCCTGAATCTGAGCTGCAGTGGAAGAGACTGGATACACTTGCTGTATCTAAATGGTGAGGAGCATAAAGTGAGATTAGGTCAGTCATGAAAGGGCTAGGCTATGGCACATTAGCCTGTCCTGAGTGTGCTACATATCTGAGACAGACTTCACCTATTCATAATTCTACAGCCTCCCAATAAAGAGCCAGTAGCTAGATATTGTGATAAAACTAAAATGGAACTACAAGCATATAGGGGAGACTTTCCATTCAAAGCATAGTATTGTACAAGCAATGCATGAACATGCACATGCACACAGCCTTTTCTCTCCCCATCTGTGTATTACTGGTAAAAGAAAGTAGGTATACGCAGACTGTGCTCATGGTTATCTTGCTCTTTGTGGAAATTCAAATTAGTACTCTCGCTCCATACTATTTCAGTGGAATATGAACATTGGGAAGTAGCTGCATAAATTATATGTAGGACTGGCAGGTCTGGCTCAGACCTGTTAAAAATTTTACTCAAATATTCAACAGAAATAAGTTCCCATGGGCTGTGCTGCAGATGTCAAGAACTCAGTTTAGACACTCAGTATCAGATAAAAGTGGAAGCATATAAGCAACAAACTGTGCTCCATTAAGGGAAAGGTCAATTGTGGTATATAAATAAATTGCCCCTCCATATGCACAGGTATTTAAACAGTCACTGGTATTGTTTGGGGGATACTGTGGGATCTTTAGGATGTGAGTTTTTCAGGAAGAAGTGTATTATTGGGGGTGGTCTTGGAGAGGTTATAGCCTCATCCCACTTCAGGTTTATTCTCTTGGCTTTGTGTTTGCAGATGGAGATGTGCTCTCTCAAATGTACTGCTCTAGGCATCTCCTGCCATGCCTCAGTCACTATTATGAGTTCTTCCTTCCTCTGGAACTATAAGCCAAAATAAAGTCTTTCTTCTAAAGGTCACAACTAGCCATGGTGCTTTCTCACAGCAACAGAAACTCAACTAAAATGCAGACCAAGTAAAATTCTGAGAGATTTTTTTTAATCTGTTCTTGCAACAAAGAGAGGGATTCCTAATGGAACTCTAGGAGCCTAAGGCTGAAAAGAGGATTGCAAAGGGGCTTAGGGGAGGGATGGGGATTCAAGGAGTGAGCAGAGAAGAGACTCGTGAAACCACATGCTTGGGCTGGAGAAAGAAAGATATAATTCAGGTGGAAGTTGAATTGAAAACTAGTTTAAGCTTCACACAACCTCTGTCAGCAAGGTGTCCTCAGAGTGCCTGACTATGCAAAGGCCTTAGGCAATAAAATAAAGGATGGAGGGTGGGGCTGGAGAGATGGTCCAATGGTTAAGAGCACTGACTGCTCTTCCAGAGTTCCTGAGTTCAATTCCTAGCAACCACATTGTGGTTCACAACCACCTGCAATGGGATCTGATGCCCTCTGCTGGTGTGTCTGATGACAGTGTCAGTGTATTTACATATATAAAATAAATGAATCTTTAAAAAAATGAAAAAGGATGTGACTACCTGCTCATTTCAAAATTTTCAATCCAGATATGTTGCTTTCCAAAGGAAAGATAGAGACAAAAAATGGAACAGAGTACTGAAAGGCCATCCAGAAACTGCTCCACCTAGAAACACCTCTGCAGACAACAAACCCCCACACTATTGCTGATGCCAAAAGAGCTTGTTGACAGGAGCCTGATATGGTTGTTCCCTGAGAGGTTCTGCCGGCACCTGACCATTACAGATACAGATAGTGAGCCTGGGGACCCCAGTGGAAGAGCTAGGGGAAGGACTGAAGGAGCTGAAAGGGATTATAACCCCATAGGAAGAACACAATATCAACAGCTAGACCACGAAGAGCTCCCAGGGACTGAACCACCAACCCAGGAGTATACATAGAGGGAGCCATGGCTCCAAATACATAGGTAGCAGAGGATGGCCTTATCGGATATCAGTTGGAGGAGAGGGAGTCTTGACTCCCCAGCATAGAAGGATGCTAGAGGGTTGAGGCTGGAGTGTGTGAATAGGTAGAAGAGTACCCTCAGAGAGGCAAAGGGGATGGGGGAGAGGGGGTGATGGCATGGGGGAGGGTTGTAGAAGGATAACTGGGAAAAGAGATATCCTTTGAAGTCTAGCAAATAAAATAATTAATAAAAATATTATTCATAAACTGTTAGTGAAGATATGTCAGATGCTTAAAACTAATAAAAGTTTTGATTTAGAAATTTAAAATAAAAAGAAGAAGAAGAAGGAGAAGGGGAAGAGGAAGAAGAAGGAGAAGGGGAAGAAGAAGAAGAAGAAGAAGAAGAAGAAGAAGAAGAAGAAGAAGAAGAAGAAGAAGAAGAAGAAGAAGAAGAAGAGGAGGAGGAGAAAATTAGCAGCTACATTGTAATTGAAAATCCACAGGATGATTATAGGAAGAGTAGATGACAGGTAGCACTACCACTCCACTTGGGAAGTTTAAACCAAGCTTTAAGGATAATGAGTAGGCTGTAGAGCTAGACGGCTACACAGAACATCCATTCCTATGTGTGTGTCTGCCAACCACAGTGGAATCAAATGGTTCTGTAACCTTCCTGTCCAGCTACTAATTATGTGGCCTCAATTGCATTAGTAAACCTCAAAATGTTTTTATCTGAAAGCTAAGGGTGGCAATACCTGGGTTTTAGGTTGTAGAAATTTAAAACACACACACACACACACACACACACACACACACACTCACACATTAATAGAATGCACATGTTTGACCAAAACCAGTTTCTAAGTTTATCATAGGTGCTAATGTTTTTACTAAAATATGTCTCATTTATGGGAGTGGTCAGTTTACAAAGTCAGGCTAAATACATACTTGTAGAGAAATGGATGAGTGAGTGAATGAATGAATGAATGAATGAATGAACAAATGAATGATCTAAGTGTTATCTAGCTGGTGTCTTCCTCTTCACCTTGTAGCTTTGTCTAATCCTTTGGGCTCTGCCTGATTCACACTGTTAGTTCACTAGCACCATGACTGCCTGTGGACAAATCTGGCAAAGTTGATACTTGTAGGCAACTAGTTTGTACTTTTTGTCCTTTGATTGCAATTAATGAGATTAATTGTTTATCTGCTTCCCCATTATGCTTTGATGAGGCCCGCATGAGTGCATTTCCAGGAATGTAAGCATTCAGTATTAGTGTGTTGTCTTATTGGGAGAGCAATGTTATTATACTGCTTCATTAATGCCAGTACATGTGGTTCAATTAAGATTTACAAATTAGGTTTAATTAAGGTTTATAAGCAGAGAGGTGAACTCCTGGCTGTGCTCACACTGCTGATCTCTTCTCTTCTTTTTTCTTCTACACAGTACTGCTTGTGACTATAAAAATCAAGTAGGTTCTGGAGCTGGGAAATGGAAGGTATTCTTTGTGTTTCGGATTCTACCTACTGTCTCATTATTTCTTTTCCAAATGAGATCCGAGACTTTGGCACCAGAAAGCATACCACCTCTGGGAAATAACAAACAACCAATTCATATCAGTCATTAAAAAAACCACACACAACAAAAAATATACCTTGATGCCAATGTGCTTACAACAGTTGTGTTTTGTGTCAGTTATGCTTCAGAGATTCTAATGTCTTTGTATAGAGAGGAGAAGGACAGGGATGAGGGGGAAGGAGAGAGAGACAGAGATAGAGGAGGCTTTCTTGTATATTATTACGTAAGACTATTCATGAAAAATGCTAAAATAGCTGAATTTTAAGTTTATGAAATGACAGCTATCATTAATAAGAGAGAGTTTATTTTGGGTTATAGTTCCGTAAGGATGAGAATCCACCATAGCAGATGATCAGCGAATATCCATTCACTGCCAGATTGCTCCAGGCACAGCTACAGTAGCAAGAAACTGAGATACAAATACAAAGCCATGAAGAACTGGAGTGGGATAAATGTGTAAACTCTCAGTGCCTTTCCTCAGTGAGGTATTTACTACAGCAAGGCTGCACCTCCCCATACACTCCCCAGACAATGCCACCAATCTGGGACCAAGAGTTCAAATGCCTGAGCACATGGCGCATCAATCACATGCTACATATAATTAAACTTTGCTAGGTCTTAAGTTACTGAATTTAACTCTTTTATTTTGAAAAGACAGTCTTGCTATGCAGTGATGGTTGTCTGTAACCAAGAGATTTACGTGCCTCTGTCTATCAAGGGCTGAGATTAAAGGCTTTTGCTGTTATACCTGACTTAATTTTTCTTTTCCTTGTTTTTCCAGCCAAGAAAATTTTTATTTGATATTTTATTTATTTATATTTTCCCAGTTTCCCCTCTGCAAACCCCCATCCCATCCCACCTCCCCCTGCCTCTATGAGGGTGCTCCCTCACCTCCCCAACCCACTCCCACCTCACCACTCTAGCATTCTCCTACACTGGGGCATCAAGCCTTCACAGGGCCAAGGGCCCCCCTTGCGCTGATGCCAGATAAGGCCATCCTCTGCTAAATATGCAGCTGGAGCCACGGGTCCCTCCATGTGTACTTTTTGGTTGGTGGTTTAGTCCCTGGAAGCTCTGGGAGCTCTGGTTGGCTGATATTGTTGTTCTTCCTATGTGGTTGTAAACCCCTTCAGCTCCATCAGTCCTTCCCCTAACTCCTCCATTGGGGTTACTCTAATCAGTCCTATGGTTTGCTTCCAGCATCCAAATCTGTATTGGTCTAGCTCTGACACAGCCTCTCAGGAGACAACTAAATCAAACTCCTGTCAGGAAGCACTTCTTGGCATCAGCAATAGTGTCTGGATTTGGTGACTGCATATGTGATGGATTCCCACTTGGGGTTCTCTCTGGTTAGCCTTTCTTTCAGTCTTTGGTCCATACTTTGTCCATATATTTCTTTTAGACAGGAGCAATTCTGGGTTAAAGTTTTGGAGATGGGTGTGTGGCTCCATCCCTTAACTGGGGAGGCTATGCTTAACCTCTGGATATGATCTCTACAAGTTCTCTCTCCCCTTTGTTGGATATTTCAGCTAATGTCATCTCCATTAGGTCCTGGGAGACTTTGGCTTTCCTGGCATCTGGGACTTTCTGGTGGCTACCCCAAGTTCCCCAGCCCCCAATTGCTACACACCTTTGTTCAATTTCCTGACCCTCTGTACATCTCCCCTGTCTCTTCCATACCTGATTCTGCCCCACCATTTCCCCTCCTTCTCCTCCCATCCTCCCAAGTCCCTCCCACTATCTACCACCTGTGATTATTTTCTTCCCCTTTCTAAGAAGAACTGAAGCATCCACACTTTGATCATCCTTCTTCTGGAGCTTGATATGGTCTGTGATCATATAAAGTTGTACCTTAGATATTCTGAGCTTTTGGGCTAATATTCAGTTATCAGTGAGTACAAACCATGTGTGTTATTTTGTGACTGGGTTACCTCTCTCAGGATGATATTTTCTAGTTCCATCCATTTGCCTAAGAATTTCATGAAGTCATTGTTTTTAATAGCTGTGTAGTACTCCATTATATAAGTGTACCACATTTTCTGTATCCATTCCTTTGTTGAGGGATGGCTGGGTTGTTTCCAGTTTCAGGCTATTATAAATCAGGCTGCTATGAACATAGTGGTGCATCTGTCTTCGTTATATGCTTGACCATCTTTTGGATATATCTTCAGGAGTTTTATAGCTGGGTCCTCAGGTATTACTATGTCCAATTTTCTGAGGAACCACCAGACTGATTTCCAGAGTGGTTATACCAGCTTGCAATCCCACTAGCAATAAAGGAGTGCTCCTCTTTCTCTACATCCTTGCCAGCATCTCCTGCCACCTGAGTTTTTGATCTTAGCCATTCTGACTGGTGTGAGGTAGAATCTCAGAGTTGTTTTGATTTGCATTTCCCTGATGACTAAGGATGTTGAACATTTCTTTAGGTGCTTCCTCTGTGGTGTTCAAAGGTATTTGATTCATTCATTAAGTCATTCATTAAAATGATAACGTTCACTAAAATGTATATCATTCATTAAAATGAAAACAGAAAGATTCTCATCCATGGCCTTCTAACTTACTTAAAAGTTTTTTTCCTAATTAGTATAGCTAACAAAGGATAATGATCTGATGAATGGTAGGAATCACAAAGCCCCAAGATTTCTTTTATTCACTTGACATCCTCTCAATGCTCTGGTCACCTACTCTCACAATCCCCTCCATCTCCCTTCCCCTTTCCTCTGAGATAGTGTGTCCCCACACCCAGATCTGGACAACTCCCCCCACTCCCAGGATATCAACTCGCTGTCAGGCGAGTGGCATGCTTTCCCCCTGAGGCCAGACAACACAGCTCAGCTAGAAGAATATATTCCACAGTTATCCAACAGCTTTGGGCTAGCCCCCTGCTCCAGTTGTCAGGGACTCACATGAAGACCAAGCTGCACATCAGGTACATAAGAGCAGGGAGGTCTAAGTCCAGACAGTGTATGCTCTTTAGTTGGTGGTTCAGTCTTTGAGAGCCCCAAAGGTCTAGGTTTACTGATACTGTTGGTCATCTTGTGGAATTTGTATCACCTTTGAGTCCCCACAATCCTTCCCCCTACTCTTCCATAAGAGTCTCAAAACCATATCCACTGTTTGGCTGTGGGTATTTGTATCTGTCTGAGTAGCTGCTATCTGGAGCTTCTTAGAGGACAGTCATGCTAGGCTCCTTTCTGCAAGCATAACAGAATACCATTAACAGTGTCAGAGATTGGTGCTTGCCCGTGGAATGGGTCTCAAGTTGAAAGCTCCAATATTTCTGTCACAGTGTGAGACTACTTGTTCACTCCTCTACAGTAGTATCTTGATGCATACAGAGCATAAGTAGAGGGAATTACATAAACAGTTTATATTCCTCATTTTATATAAATATAAGGAGATGGTATGGATAGTAATATACAGTAAATATTTCTCACCATGAAAACATCAATAAGAAGAGAAAAAGTATAGCTGATATACTGTTATAGATGATGAACAAAGCATTGAGAATGAAATTGCTTTGAAGTACAGGACCTGGACATGATATTGCCTACTTTACAACCTTATGGCCTGAGAGTACCTGTCTGTGAGTCATAAATTTTTACCTTAATAAGAAAGGAATGTGGGAACATTGCTCACTGCTTTGACTTCTCCTAAATATCATTAACAAAGTTGAGGGAGATAGTGAACATAACATTATGAAAGATGAAGAAATACTGGTTAAATTGTATATGGCTGCATAAACATAAGAAGTTATTATTATGTTGATTATCACTGATGACACTCTGGACAAATGTGCTAATTACACTCATAAAATGAAGATACTTTACTCTGGAAGTTCAAGAGAGGCTTATTCTTCTAAAAAGAGCAATTATAAGCACAAAATATTCCTTTTTATTAGTGCTGTAATAACTGTTCCATGTAATATTAATAACAATAATAAAATGTTAGCTACTTCTACATTATTTCCAGGGAAAATGAATGCAAGAGCTAAAAAAGTTGAGTGAGCAAAAACTTGTTACTTTTAATGATATCAATATAAAAACAAGAGATGTTCAACTAAATCTGTTTCCAATAGCCTTAAGGTTTAATATTTCTGTGTCATTTGTTATCTCCTTTTGTTGCTGGGCACTATGAATGTCTACAATAGACATGCTATTAAGAGTTTCTATGGGTCTTGAAGCTGATATGTTCTCTATGATCCAATAGACAGAACACTCCCAAATTTTCTCAGACCTGTCCATTGGTATTTTATCACTGCTCTCAGATACATTTTATCATCAGATAAATTTTGATTTCATTAGACAAGATTTGGCTTGAAAGGTGTTGTTGAATTTATGTTACATGCATGCAGGATGGGACTGTTAACTAAAGAACCAACAATTCATGCCTTTTTGCCCCTTATCTCTAGATTAGTGTACATTTGATGGGAAAATATATCTGTCTTGACCTTTGAAGATTATGTTGATGTCTTAGTTAGGGTAATTATTGCTGCAATTTAAAAAAATGACCAAAAAGCAAGTTGGGGAGAAAAGGGTTTATTCTGCTTACACTTCTACTTTGCTGTTCAACTTGTAAGGAAGTAAGGACAGGAACTCACAAAAGTCAAGAACATGGAGGCAGGAGCACAGGCCATGAAGGGGTACTGGTAACTAGCTTGCTTCCCATAGACAGTTCAGCTTGCTTTCTTATAAAACACAGGACCAGCAGATCAGGGATGACATTACCCACAATGATCTGGGTTCTCTCCCACTGATCATATGCCTGGATCTCACAAAGGCATTTTATCAATTGAGGTTTCCTACTTTCTGATAATTTTAGCTTATGTTAAGTTGACATAAAATTCGTCTGGAGAGTTGGAAACTATATTCCTTTGCCCTTATTGTGATAAGAGCCATATCTGACTTTATTATGCTAGACACCAAAAGAGAAATAGCAAGGGATGCTTTGGGTCTTGTCCAAATAACTACTAAGTCAGTTGATCTAATATAAACTTTCCTGTTATTTTACCAACTTAATATATTAACAGAGCCTCAAATAACCAGTAAATTACCACTCAGTGTTTGCATCAGAAATGTATATCCCAGAGTCAAAATGTCAGCAGGCTAATCCTTCTATAGCTGCCAGGAGACAATCTATTTTCTCCAGTGTACAGAAACTGCCTTCATTCTAAAACATGTGATCCATAATCCATCACCAAAACCAATAGTGTATCATTTTAAATCTTCCCTTCAAGTTCCACTTTCTCACCTCATTTTCATCTTATAATCATCCCTGTGATTAAGTTACAGCTAACAAGATAATCCAGGGAACTTTCCTCACCTCAAGGCCAGCTAATCAGCAATTCTATCTGCAACACAAGTTATAGAATATATCTATAGACAGATAGATGATAGATAGATAGATAGATAGATAGATAGATAGATAGATAGATAGATAG
>NW_021604669.1:3876816-3892968 GCF_004785775.1 Grammomys surdaster | reverse complement strand
TAGATAGATAGATAGATAGATAGATAGATAGATAGATAGATAGATAGGCAGACAGACAGACAGACAGACAGACGGATACATAGATGATAGATAGATAGATAGATAGATAGATAGATAGATAGATAATTTATTTGTCTATTATTTATTCTGCTTACACTTCCACTTTGCTGTTCAACGTGTAAGGAAGTAAGGACAGGAACTCACAAAAGTCAAGAATATGGAGGCAGGAGCACAGGCCATGAAGGGGTGCTAGTAACTAGCTTGCTTCCCATAGACAGCTTAGCTTGCTTTCTTATAAAACACAGGACCAGCAGATCAGGGATGACATTACCCATAATGATCTGGGACCTCTCCCATTGATCTTATGCCTGGATCTCATGGAGGCATTTTAGATAGATAGATAGATAGATAGATAGATAGATAGATAGATAGATAGAGATATAAAAGGAATTTATTGGAATGGGATTGGGCTATAGGTTGTTGTTCCACTATTCTAACAATGAATGACTAACCACCAACAGAAGGTTCAAGGATCTAATAGTTATTAAGTTTCGGATCTGAGATATCTCAGCCTGTCTTCAGTATATACTAGAATCCAGAAGGAATGGACTTACAAGCAAGAGTGAGAACAAGCAAGAAAAGAGAGAGCTTCCTCCTTCCATGTCCTTAAAGTGTCAGTATTAAGGATGTATCTTCTTACCTTAAAGATCAAATTAAAAGAGGTTCCTTCCACTTCCAAAAATTTAATTTAAAAGATATCCCTCACAGGTAAGCCCAATCATTTGCTTCTTAGTTAATTCCAGATATAGTCGAGTTGACAACCAAGAATAGACATTACAAAGATGGAACTTACTCTTCTGACACCCTGATTCCTGGCAGCATTTCTGCCAATTTCTGTTAAATTCATGGTTAAACGTATTGCTACTTTTATCCCATCTGTGACCTAAAAGGCTAGCAGAAACTTTTGCAAGGAGAGAAGAATTATTGGGACTTACAATTTCAAATATTAAATCTATCACAGAATGGAAAATATGGTCTGATAAGATTGCATTAGGTTAGGCAAGAACCAGAAACAGAACAGGAACTGTGAACTCAGGATAACTTTCAAAGGCATGCCCAGTGGTCTTATTTCTCCATCCTTTAAAGAATACACTGTTTTCCATGATAGTGACAAGAATTGAGGACAGAGTGTTCAAATCATAGCCTTTAGAGGAGATCTCAGATGCCAACCCTAAGACTACACAACACCAGAAGAGAACACATGTCATGAACTCTGCTAAGGCCCTACCATCATTTTACCACCCACCAAGAAAAACTACTTTTCATAAGTCAGATAACTTTCCACAGACCTTAAGCATCAGCATCTCATTGTCTACATTCTGTCCTTTCCCTTTCTTGCCTGCATAGTGTTCTCTATCCTGTGTTCATTACGCGGACAGCATAACACACCCGTGTGCTTTCTACTTTTAGACTTTTAAAACCTTTGGACATCATTGGTGGCTTTGGGACATTAGACAGCAACATCCTTGTCACACAACAGACAGAGGAATGGGAACACATAGAAACTTACAAATGCAAATGAACATGATTTAAATGACAAGATGCAACAGAAAGGAAAGGCAGTGCAATTTGATTGACTTTTGTTAATTTTAAAGGAAAAGGACACATAACTTATTAATATTCTTGCCGTCACTTGTAAGACAAATACAATTTAATGTACTTAAGGAATATAGTACTTGGCTTATAATAGGTATATAAAAGCACACAGTCATTTGCATAGCAAATGATAAGTCCTAAATAAAAGATGTAACTAACACCATCACTATTCATATTACTTTGCTAATATGGTAATCCATCTTTTCTGTTGTTTTTTAAAGAGAAGAAATTAAATTGGAAAGATTAATAAGATCTAACTCAATGTATTTTTCTCCTGTGCTAAACTGTAAGCTTTATCAGTTAGTTTGCCACATATATCTCTTAGTGCAATTTTTTGTTGCTTGAACTATGAGCGAACAAATCAACACAGCATTAATAATTAAGGGGAGATTATCTCTTCTACAACTACCTTCTTGGGAAAGTGAAAGACTGAAACTTACCTCCAGCTTAATCTTCTAGGCAACAGACATGCAAACAGATTTCTGCATCTATATGCCACAGTTTATAAATAAACTTCTGGCTGGTGTGATCCAACAAGTCCAGATCCAATCACTATCATGCTTCTTCATTATTTCAGAGATAAACAGAAGTACCTCAAATAAAATCTCAAATCAAGCTGAATTTCGTTTTTAGCTCCTAGAATCATGCAGGAAGCTTTGGTCAAACCTGACCCTACACTTTTAAAACCTCATCACCTAGTGTTAGAATGTTTTATCACAGGCTTGTCAAATGCATATATAGTCACTCCATTAATAATGATGAGGAGTTTGCAATTTCACAAGGATTCTTTCACATCAATTTTAGCCATGGAAACTTGTGAATATCACCAAGCTACCAATTAATTAGTTGGTTACTTAGTCATAATGGATAGCTTAATGCATCTGGGTAAGTATTGATTAAAGTGGAGTACTTATGATGGTCCTAACCATTAGTAGCTGTAAAATAATTTTATCCATATTCCAGGTTACCTAATATGAGGCACGCACTGCATATTTTTCATTTTCTCTTAGCAAGAAGCCTACATGTAGATTTTTATTACAAGTCCACATTAATAAGAGAATATTAGGAATTTTAAAAACAATTTATTTATTGTAGAAAACTACCTGTCTATGCATAGCTAAGATAAAGCTTCAAGTAATATTTTGTTCTAATTTTTTTTGAGAAGTAGAGACCAATACTTTTGAGGGTCATATCATCAAATTCTTAATATTAAAGTGAATTAATGCATTTTAGGAGGCCTGTAACTTGTACATGAATATAGCATTAAAGGAATGCATGATCTCTCCGTGGTGACTTGAATGAAGACATTTCCCACAGACTCCAGCATTTGAACTCCTGCTCTCCAGGTGCTGAAACTGTTTTGGGAGGTGGTACAACCTTTCTGCAAGGAGTATATCTATTGAGCCATGTTCTTCTACCAGTTCCTTCTCTACTTGTGTGCAGTTGAAGATGCAAAACTCTCAGCTTCCTGCTCATGACCCCATGCTTGCTATTTGCTTCCTTCTCTTCCTGGTAACCTTCCAGACTCTCATCTCTCTGGAACTATAAGCCAAGATAAACTCTTCTGAGTTTCCTTTGACAATAGTGCTTTAATATGTATAATATATATGAATGAATATATATATATCCTTGGATTCTATCCCCAACACTGGACTGAGAAGGAAGAGAAGACTAGGTATCAAGACTTTATGGTTACCTGCTACTACCCACCTAGGTAGCCAGATCAAGGTCAGTCTCTAGCACATGAAGCTATGTCTGAAAACTTATTATTCAAACTTAGATTAAATATGATACGATGTTTAAAGTCAAAGTATACTGATTTGAATCTTTGGTTATAGATTAACAATTAATGACATCAAAGTTGCTCCTCAATCAATTTCAAATAGTTCCCTTAGGGCTTAAGTTGTAGTTCAGTTTTGTGCAGAACAGTTAACCGGCATGTGCAATGGCTTTAACCGACAAAGGCTTTAACTGATCTGTACAACTGTAAAACAAAAGAACCAATGAAATTTATTTTAAAAGTGGATTTTAACCATCCTCTTTTCACCTTGTTCAAATACCTCTCTCTAGGATATCTTTCTCCAATCTGTTCCTCTAGGAATTATTTTCTCACACACTAACTCAAATAAAAGTATTCCTGAAAGTCATGGGATCTTCAACTGGTTTTATCTCTATTCCTTCACTGAGTAAAGCTGCCTAAGTATTTGGAGACAGAAGAATCTTGTGTTTTAGGCTATGAACTCTGGAGCTCAATTGATACTAGGCAACAATACTTTTGTCACCTTAATCAAGAAGCTAAATCTCCATAATCTTTATTTGTTTTATCATTGGTGAAATGAGTCTTAAGTGGCATTTCTCATTTCTTTAAATAAAGGATGTATGAAATACTTTATCCAACTATTCGACTGTTTGCCTGGGATGATGAATCATTAAATGAATGTTGATAACTCATGATCTTTTGTTTAACTATAATTACTACACAGGGATGCAAAATGAAAGGACACATCTCTGTTACCAAAGCTTTCTGGGCTATCACAGGGATAAGAAATCCCTTAAAGGTACAAATGCTACAAGGCATAGTACTCATGTTTTGATCAGGAGAATAAAGAGTGTGGGCTGATGAAGTGGCTTAGTGCTTAAGATAACTAGCTGTTCTTATAAAGGATGCAGGTTCAGTTTGAAGTATCCACATGACAGTTCACAACCATTTGTATGTATCTCTACTGTCAGGGGAACCAAAGTCCACTTCTGACCTCCACAGGCACTGAACATACATTGTACACATAGATGCATGCAAGCAAATTCTCATACGAATAAAATAAAACTGTGTCTCTATCTATCTATCTATCTATCTATCTATCCATCTAGACAAATATATACTTAGCAATGGAAAATAGTGATCAAGGAAAAGAACAAAAGCTTTTCCTGAGTCTTCTTAGTGATGTGATATAAAAGAGAAGGAATAAATGAAATCAATGAAGCTTCTCAAAGGACAAAACTTTGCTTTGCTTGCTGAAATATTTCAAGGCATAAATTTTGTCATTGCCTATTTACCAAGATTGATTTTATTAATTAATATTTCAAACCATTTGTTTTATTTAATAAGACAGTCAGTCCTGCTGCATTTTAATTTTAGTTATAATTAATGATGGTATTATGAAAATTAATGATTTTTCCATTATCCATTATGACATCATCAGTACTAATGGCCTGTTTATGGCTGCTGTGCTGATGGCAGCCTTAAGAAAAAAAGTGAATTAAAGGAGTAAAGAAACAGACAAAAACAGCTGAACTTTTATGCCAGCCAAATTCTCTAAATTCACAGAATATTTGACTCAGAGATTATCAAGCAAGGAATTGTGAACAAGAAACCACAATTCCAAAAATCCAGAGATCATTCATTCAGGTAACATTAAACATTCAACTGAACCTATGTAAGGACATTATCTAAATGTGTCTTTCTAGAATAGGTTTCCACTTTGATATTTCTGCTGTTTTTCAGGACTCTCATCAAAGGCTCCAGGAATGAAAAAATGGGCAAAGAAAAAATTTAATAAATAGGAAAAAGATAAAGTACTATTTATATAATTGCTTAATATCGACTGAACCTATAATAATAAACTATGAAACTTTCATTGAAACATCTGGATTCTGAGATTAGTGTTACTGAGGTGCCGAGAGTCCTTACCTGTGTACCTTTCTGGATGCTAGCTAACACAGCCTGTGAACAACAAAATGGTAGGCTCACTTCCTCGTGGGAACAGAATGGAAATGGAACTAATATTTCATGAAAATTAAGGCCACCTGAAAATTGAAAAATGGTAACATTTGTACAGGCATTGATATGAAAAAATTGTATATAAAAGATGATAGACGAAGATATTAATTTAACACAGACCTTAATAAACACGGACAGTCTCTTATAAAGCCTTCCTCGCGGAAGATGATTAAAAAATACTCCATACCTGCTGAAGAATTAGGAAGTCAGAATTTGTACTTATATGCCCAACTTCCCAGTAACCTATTCTCATTGGGAAAACATAAAATGGAAAAAAGCAAATAACACGTTAGCATGACTCCCTCAAAGGAGGTCAAATAAAAGATAAATTTAAAGACGAGTAAATGAAGCCTCTTCTCTGTTAAATCACAAAATTGGCCACAAAATGACAGTGCTGGTGGTAAACATTTGAGATGATGAGCCTGGGCCAGGTTTTTCTCAGAAGCAGAAACCAGGAAGGTTTCTTAAAAACTCTTTTTTGTTTGTTTGTTTGTTTGTTTTGTTTTTGGTTTGGTTTCTTTTGGTTAGTTTTGTCTTTTATTAATTATTGTATTTGTTTACATTTCAAATGATACTCCCTTCCTGGTATTCCCTCCATAGTCCCCCATCCCATTCCCCCTCCCCTTTGCCTCTAGGATGGTGTTCTTCCACCCACTCACCCACCCCAGCCTCAGCACTCTAGCATCCCATATGCTGGAGTTTAATGGCTGGCTGAATGTTCCTACCTGTGACTGTCAGCAACTCCTCTGTCTAAGAGAGCACTTCTACTAACCACCTAGCTGTTCTAACCCTGGGCTGCTGCCTTTGTCTTTTACCCATCTAAAACTGAACATGCTTTTGTAGCTGGTTGATATTCTTTGCTATCAGAAGGAGTCCAACTGTCTGATTCCAATAACTGCTATTCTCTCCACAGAGGGTTTTTTTTTTTCCAGTGGTTTCTTGTTGTGCTTGCTTATGCTCCCTTATGCAGATTGGTTTTTTGCCCATTTTGTTGTTGCTGTTGTTTTGTTTTGTTTTATGTATTGTTGTTTTTTCTGCCTGGATCCAAGAACTGATTCATCTTGTTGACACAATAGGAAACCCTTTCCTCACTATATTGACTGGTCAAGTTCTAAGTTATATATTAGTGAGTCTCCTTCAATTTTAATCACCAAGCAAACATTATTTCTCAGAAAATGTATGACTTATTCAGTCACATATTACTGGTCACTGGGCTTTCCTACTACACTATAGAGACACTATCATGCATCTCTATATAAATATAAATGACTAAAAAGTTAAAGCATTTAATATCATTCTAAATGATCTCCATGAAGGAAATAAAGCACTTTGCGTATTCATAGGGAACCTGTCTGGCAGCCAGTACATTAATTTAAAATACGCAGGCTCTCAAATGTTTCTTGGTGACATGTTAAGTTTCTCAGAGACCTCCTGCCTCACAAATATAATAAGACTGATGACGTCTTCACTGTAGTTTAGCAGAATATAACCCAGAAGTCTGTACATGGATTGAATTTTAAGTGATGCAATTCTAAGTAGTTGAATAATAGAATTTGGGTTTTGAGATAGAAATTTTTGAAGCAGTTGCTTTCTAGTCTTCCTATCTAACAATTTTATACAATTTTATAAACCATTGAGGTAGAATGTTGCTTATCTTGTTCATTTGCGTTTGCATAAATAGTAAGTCTTAGATATGCAGTGTTGGCTTACAGGTAATTCTGCTAGGCTGCTCCCAGAGACCTAACAACAGGAACCTAGTGATAACTAGCATCATCACCTGACATCGTTGCCTGTCAGGTGTGAGTGGTAGCCTATAAAGAAAACTCTACCTACCGCACCCCAACTTCTACTGGCTCTCTTCCTTCTCCCTCTCACTTTCCCTCTCTCTCTCTCCCCATGTGTTTTATGCCGGCCTCCTTTTCTCTCTTTCTGTTCTTCTCTGTCTGCCATTCTCTCCCCTCATGACTCTGGCTGGCTGGCTCTACCCCTTCTGCAGGTCCGCACTTCCCTTTTTTTCAAATAAACTTGTCTTATTCCAGGTCTATTCTATGGTATCATTTCTCAGAGAGACGCCTTGGCATGGGCCCACCAAGTACCCTACTAACCATCTCACTACATTATATTCATAACATAGAATATATATATATAGAGAGAGAATATATATATGATATATATATATGATATATAACATACAACACATAACATAAAATACACATTTTCATTACCTAGTGAATATATCAGAATCAAATAAAGTACATAGAGGAAACATTAAAAATACAGATACTATCTACCCGCCATGCAAGATACACTTGAGAATAACCATAATCAAATATAATACAAATACAATTTTCAAAAATTAAATATAATACAAATACAATTTTGAAAACAAGTTATTTCTTATTCAGGTTTTCTTATAAACAAATGATATGATTCTGATTCAGTCATGAAAGCAGTTTGACCCCAATGACATCATAGTTTTGATAGACAGGAAGAGTTTGATAGTTTATCTTCTGAATTCTGGAATTTAAAAATAATTTTTCTCCTCAATCTTTCCCCCTTTTCTTCCTTCTTCTCACTGGTATCCTGCATTTCCATTTTTTCTTTCCCTCATCTTCCTTTTTTCTCTCTCTGTTTCTTCAAAATCAATGGATGAGTAGGATTTTGTATTTTTAATAACAACCTCTGAAATCTAAACGAATGTCTATTTAGAATTGCAGTTGTCCAATCAGGAAAGGCAAGACACACAGATTGCTAACAAGCAAGTTATAATGAATGTTAATTAAAAGAATAAATCCTAAGACCAACATAGTCAACTAACCTAGAACCTTGGGTTCTAAGGGTCTGAATTACCAACCAAAGAACACACATGGGCTTGACCTAGGCCTTCCCACACATGTGTAGCAGATATAGAGCTTGGTCTTCATGTGGGCCCTGAATAACTAGAGCAGGGGCTATCTCAAAAGATGTCGCCTGTCCGTGGTATATGTTCCTCTAGTTGGGCTGCCTTGTCTGGCCTCAGTGGAAGAGAAAGAGCCTAGTCTCACATAGACTTGAAGTGCCAAGGTGGAGGGATACCCAGGAGTCCCCACCCACTTAGAGTAGAAGGGAAGTGGGAATTGGGGGAAGGATTGTCAGAGGTGATCAGAAGGGGTGCAGTAAGCAGGATGTAAAGTGAATAAGTAAAAATAAATAAAATTTAATTTAAAAAAGAAAAAAAAAGAATTCCTAGATGCTGCTGCCAGTGAGTATCACTGTAGGATCTGAGGATATCCTTGCCATGAAGTACCTACTGCCAGCACTTCCCCTCCAGAACCCTAAGGTACACCCACAATGGTCCATAAACTAGCAATCTTCATGTACCCACCAAAGGAACATAACATAAGGTGTACTTTTCCAAGGTCATGACTCTCATAGTCAAGCACCTTAACAAATCAATGGCATGACTCTACTTGCTGAAGAGTTTTGCCTTCGACAATGCTTGCCTCCTCTACAGGATGTAAAGATGTGTCAATCATGTATTGTGCCCTATCACTGGCACTTAATTCAGTTAGTTTTCAGTAGCAGAGCTCATCTGGGAAGGAGGATGTAAGCATCCACCATGAGTCATGCTTTAAGCACTGTTACTTCTTGTGCTAGAGTGGTCATATAGTAGATTGCCCACTATTGTATGCACAATGTCTATCTGTTAAGTATGTCTGCCTGCCTATGTTGTCCCCAGAGATAAAATGACTCTCCAAAAATGTTACCACATGCACTCCTCCTGAAGACATCAATTGTATCTACAGAAGCTGTATGGAGACTACACCAACCACTTGAATAAAAGCTAGTGAAGCTAATAGAGCTTATCACAAGACTTGCCAACTTCAGAAAAAAGCTTTTAACTACAAAAGAAAAATGATAGAGGTGAGATTGGAGTCTAGAAGGTGTGTCCTTTACAATGTAAGTGGACAAAACCTTACTAGCATCTTACTCATCTTACCTATGTCATAAAAAGAAAATTATGATGTATGTCATAAATATTTCAAAAACATGATTCTAAAAAAAATTAAATGGGATACAAATAAATACAGACAATTCTATGAAGTTAGCTAAATAATAGATGGTATACATAAGACTCATAGAAGAAAAATACTTCATGAAATGTAATCAAAGAGAAATTTTGAAGAGCCTAATAAACCAAATAAACACTACAGAAGAAATAGACTAATCAGAATGAATCTTTGAACTTGAAGTTAAGTCCATTTACATAGTCCAGTTAGACTAAAGTTCAAGAAAAAAAGAGAGGAAGAGGAATTGAAAATAAAGAAAGCCTATACCCAAGGACTCTTTACAATAAATGAATGTTTGTCTCCCAGAGACTCTTTCAAGGCATGAGAAGATAACGTGCTAAAGGCAGTAATAAGTAATAAATCATGTTTCAGAAGACATGGAGATGTAGGCCCAGGACCCCACAGACCCTCCAACTGTAGAACTGAATAAGTAACATTGTTTGCTTTGCGTATTATGACCAAATCATAAAATCTTTGACAAAGAAGAAACGTAAAAGTGGTGATCGAAACAACACTATGTTACATTTAAGGAAACTCCTCAGTGGAAATTAAAAATGGGGGATGGTTGGATATATTGACTGTTATGAAATAAAGAAGGGGCAGAAACTTGTTAGATCAAAATATTACACACAGAAATGCTCTACCTTTGCAAAGAAGAAAATGTTTTGAAGCAAAGCTCAGACTAAGGAAATTCATCATTGACAGACTGAAAGTGAAAGGGTGAAAGTAACAATGCTTATAAAACATGGAAAAACAATGTATTTACAATAAATTATATGCACCCAAAGGAGAAGGTGATAAGGCCAACAAAGACCACCAAATAAAACCATCAAATAACATAGAAAAGTAAACAGAAATCAACCAATGATGTCAAGGACAGATTTTTCGTCATCAATAGTAAACTTGAAAACCTAGCATAGCTATCCTCTGAGAGGCTTTACCCAGAAGTCAATGAAAAGAGACACAGAGACTCCCAGCCAAACATTAGCTAAAGCTCAGGAAGTCTTCTTGAAGAACTGGGAGAAAGATTGAGAAACCCAGAGAGCGGCCAGGGACTACATAGGAAGACCAACAGGGTCAACTAACCTGGACCCTTGTGGGCTCCCAGAAACTGAATGACCAACCAATGAGAGAACACAGCTGGCTGTGGGCCCCCTGCATATATGTAGCAGATATGCAGTTTAATCTTTGTGCAGTTTAATCTTTATGGGTCACCAACAATTGTAGCAGGGGGTGTCCCTGAATCTGTTGCCTGCTGGTGGATCCTATCCCCCTAACTGGGCTGCCTTGTCTAGCTTCAGTGAGAGAGGATGTGCCTAGTCCTAAAATGAACTGATGTGCTCCAGGGGAGTGAGGAGGATGATACTCAGAGGGGGCTTCCCCTTCTCAGAGTAGAAGGGAAGGGGGGATGGGGTAGAATCTGCAGAGGGGTACTGGGAAGGTATTGGGATATAAAGTGAATAAATAAATATTTAAAAAAAAAACCTTGAATGTCCATACTGAAGTACCTAACGAAGAGGTATAAAGTAAATGAATGAGTTAATAGGAGAAACTCAACTGTACACAGCACACAAGAAACTCATTTCAATAATTTAAACACTTATAGACTAAGCTACAGTATAGGGAAATGGTATCCCACACAAGTAGCAATGAAAGGTAATCAAGAGAGGTTATCCATACATGAGATAAAAACTTCCCTTGTGAAACTATAAAGAGGCAAAAATCCACTGAATTGATGAAGGGGTCATTTCAAGGGCACAACACAAAAGGATTTCTCTTAGCTGGCACAGAAAGCAAGCAAAATATCCAGCTAATGTAGTCATTACAAATGTGTTTGCAACAATTACACCTGTAGCCAGGGCAATAAAGAGTTATGGTTACATGAATCAAGCATTGTTCTTTTACCATCACATCAGTCCCTCTGCTTAAGACAGCTGAGGCACCAGCAAGGACTCAAATATCTGTAAGTTACATATTTTGATGTTCTCATATTCCAAGAAATTTGTTTATTTATACACTAAAAACAAATCAGAAGGAGCATTTCAATACATAGGTATTATTAAGTTTAATGTAGTTCTTATCAAGCTTAAAGGTGCTTTAACCCTGCTCAATACATGCCAATCACCTCAAGGAGAGGTGCCTCAGCTTCAGCTTCCTCAGTTACCTAGGAACCAACTTTTAAATATAAGTTGTTTACAATAAAGGCTGTTATAAAGGTCAACATAAAGCTAACATTCTCAATGGGATTTTGTAGATTCCACATCATCAGCACTGCTTCATTCCTTTCTGTTTCCACATATATTGCCTAAATTAATAAAGGTTGAAAATATAAACTATAACTTTAGCTACAAGCAGAAGGCCTAAACAGAAGAGAAAGTGATGCAAAAGAATGTGTATATTATCCTCCTTGATGGTTAATTCAGAGTTTCCAATAATGCATCACAGTCACTTTAAGGAAAGAAATAAAAGCGCTTCCTCAGTGGACTCATTTAACCCAGACAGAGTCCAGATTTGAATTCTGTGCTTCATGTTTCCTGCATCTTCTGCCATCTCTCAGTCTGTTGCATGAATCTGAATCTGTGCCTGCCTGAAATCTGTCTTTGTGAATTTTTTAGTCCCTGTGTCTAATTTCAGTCTAATTCTGTATGATTGTGTCTTTGTATCTGGTGTATGAGCTATGTGTGTGAGTGATATATGTTGTAGGAGCTGTGTCTTTCCCAAGCAATGGGCTTCACTTTATATTTTTAAACAATACAGAAAGGATCATATCTGAAAGGAAATAGATACTTTATAGAAATCGTTAATAGAGTTCTATAAAGAATAAGTCACTGGCTCCAACTGACACCAATGGACCCAGATAACGAACATTACTGTTTGACAACTAATGTTCATAAATAGATGCTTTCAAGCTTTATGGTAGATTTTAGGAAGTTGTTTTCAACTTCTGAATTTGCTACTTTCAGCAAATGATGCACACACATTATTGAGAAGCATATAAGAGCACATATTTTAAGATTAAAGCTATGCTTTAGCTTAGGCTGTGAAAGCTGATTACATGCAAGCAATGTTGATTTTTACCTTGAGTTCCAGTCACTTAGAATGTAACAAATACAAATAGAAATATTTTCAGAATATTGTATCTTCACAAAGAAGGAAGGGATTTATTTAGGAAGAAGTGAATCAGCCAAAGTGGTAAGGGATGCAAGAAGACAATAGGGTGAATTCTGAATTCAAACACAATGTACAAAACTGACAATTCGTTTAAACATTAAAAAGGTTTTAATAGCGATTAATGACATTTAACAATGTTCAACAGCCACTAGCAATCGGGGGTCATTTGGGTCCCTCTGGTCTGCATCAGTGGGATTGCTTTTTTGACTGTTTCGACTTTCTTAGAATAATATGATTATCAGCTGAGAGTGCTGATTATAGTAGGCCACTTCAGGCTGATTTCAAAAGAGATCAAGCTATAAAGAGTCCAAGAAGCAGAGTGATGGCAATTTTTTTGTCTAATTAATAAGAAGGACAGAAATCTACAATGGTACACAGACGTAGGATAAAGCCAGACCAAGCATGTCTGGTTTTTCTCAACTGTATCCTGTTGAGAACGGTGGTTTAAAAAAAAAAAAAAAAGGAGTTATACTCAATTAAGTATCCTGAGATTTTTCCAGGAAATGAAGAGGTAAATCTGGTTTATTCCGTGAGGGTATCAGATACAGACTCCTAAGACTGTATTCCTCAGAAGCTTTAAATATGGCAGAAATTCTACATCAGTATTCTTATGGACTCATTATATTTTTGTGATGGATTCTTTCTAATCTTGGACATATCTAACTTCCTGGGTAGGTCAATTTTCCCTTTCACTGAATCCTCAACCATTTCTTTTTTTTTTAGTCTTATAATTATGTATTTATTTATTATCTGCACAGCATTTTTCTGTTCTATCAATAAATAATTACCAAGTATTTGCTTGGAGAGTTCCTAAAACTTTTACACAATACTGAGTAGAGTGAGGTCACAGTCACAAAGGCATGGATTCACATTCTGGATTCAATAGACTCAAGTTCTGAATGCAGTATTAAGTGACTACAACTGAAAGGTTAAGTGCCATGTTTGAAAATGCCAGTCTAATGGAGGGGCAAAGTGATGAATCAGCGAAAGACTGCCAGTATGATTCAGGAGGACAGCACAGGAAAGAGAGGCTACTTAAGAGCAGTTCAGGGAGAGAGAGTCAATCAATTAGGTGCAGTTGAGTTCAGTTGAGTCAGGACAGTCAGGACAGTTCTGTTCCTGGAGTTCAGAAGCAGACTTTCTAAGTAGAGCAATTCAGTCAGAAACCAAGAGTCAGTCAGCTTGAAGACAGGTTTTGAACCAGAACACCTGAGTTGAATCAGCCAGCCAGAGTTCAAAAACTGCAAAGGGTGAGCTTATTCAGCAGTTAACCTCCTAGATGACAATTGACATCAGGTGCATAAAGTTACTTTCACATCTGTTGGTGAGAGAAGACAAAGAAAAAGAGAGGGCAAGAGGAGAGAATATTGAAGTTCAGCACCAGAAAAGGGTGGTTGTGGCATGCGTGTGACAGTTTCACTGGTAAAGTTTTACAGAGACAGGTTACAAAACAGCAAGTTAGACACAGTTCAAGCCAGAACAAGACAGAATATACTGTCAAAGTTACTATGAGACAAAACACAACAATTCACTGAGAAGCCAAGAGATTCCAGATTGAATCAGCTTGGAGAATTAGATTGTACAGAGGCTACAGGCTTGCAGGCCTCGGCCTATAGATACAACAGTGAAAAAATTGCTCTGGTCTCAGCCCAAGTAGGGTATGCACACAGCTTGAATAAGGCTCTCATCTCACCCTTTCATCTTTAGGGAGATTTGGATGGAAGAGCTTGCCCTTTGACATCTTTGTCCTCAGCCTTGGCCTCAGAGATGACCAGCTTACTCTGCAGGGAATACAGCAGCTGGAGGTAGCTCTGGTTCCTTCTGAAGCTTCTCCTGTACCTGTCCTGCTTGCTGCTTCAAGATTTTAAGTTCCTGATATGATCCGTCAAGCTTCTCTAGAGCCCTCTTCTGGCATCTCTTTACCTCTGCAGAAATCTTTGTCAGATTCTGCAAATACTTCTATTGCAGTACCCACCACTTCCAAGCTAATAGAAGTTTATACTCGAGGACTCGCTTCTTAGCCTCGAGTTGCTCAAAAGCCTTCTGAAGCTCTGTGTACTTTCTGTGAGCCTCTGTAACCTGGGGTAAGGCCTCAGAAAGGGCACATTTTATGACATCCACATGATCTGTGTATGTGGCCTTCATGTCCTTCCACTCCTTAGTTTCAGTTGCCTTTTGTCGACTTGTATCTTTAGAAGTCAAAGCATCTGGGTTCTGATCAGTATTATCCTCCTAAGCCAGAAAAGTCTGTAAGAAGTTCACTACTTAAAGCTGGCTCAAAGTAGCTTATCTTTCTTCCGAGAGCTCCTCATAAACTTCTCCATGATGTTGGCAGGCAGCTCTGCTTCCTCCTGCAAGCATACAAGTTCTAGAATGGCTGCTGCCTCAACTTTTTCCGAGTCGGCCATGCCATGATTCTGACTCCCACCAGGCCTTTTGGATTCTCCTGGACTGCCCACCTAGGTTGAGACTGGGTTCTGGCTCAAGCATTTCTACTTGTGCTCTAAGGTTGTTATATAGGTTTTGCAAAGAAAATTAAATAGACAATTCTTGTTATATAATTATGTCTTTAAAAATCAAGTTATAGCATCCACTTTTATAGCATTAATAATTAGTAGACCTCTTAGCTTGAGGTGTGATAAAAATTCTCTTGTAATCTTTTCACAGGTGCAGCTTTGTATACTTGTTATTTTAACATATAATAAAATTGGTGTCAAGGAAAGGGGTTGAATGCAGGCATTATTCATTGAAAAATACGAAGTAAGAAATTTATTCGGCCAGCAATCAAAGAAACACATGTTGAGGTTCTTAGTTCAATCCTCTAGATCCTTGTAATACTCCAGATATATTTCTTGATTGGTTAAAAATACATTTATTAAAGGCAATGTCACATCTTTGGTTATAATCAAAATATTATAAGTTGATGAAGACGCTAAAATGTGTCTCAATAGTCACAAAGTCAAAAAGCCTCGAGTAAAATTATTGTAAATGTCAGACACAATATGAAGCAAGCTAGAAAATATGTGTCAGGTATAAAGATATACGTGAGTATTTATATACATGAATATGTTGCTTACAATTTTGGAAAAGAGATCATGAGAGAGGAAGAAGATATCTTAAATGGGGCTGGAAATAGAATAACACACAAAATATACATAACAAATTGGTAAAAAGCAAGTGACTGAGAAAGATATTAGGTCAGTGATGACTGGAATAGTTGAGAACAAAGGAGAATCAAGCATAAGTATGAAGATATCATGATGAAACTCTGTATGGTAACCTAAAATTTTAGTTAAAAATATCATTCAAAGGCTGATGTCTTAACAGGTGAGAGAGTTCTCCACCAAGACTGACAACCTGATTTCTGCATGGGAGGAGAGAACAGACTCTGAAACATTGTATTCTGATGTGGAGACATGCTCTGTGGTATGTGTGAGCATAAACACATATGGAGAGAGAGAGAGAGAGAGAGAGAGAGAGAGAGAGAGAGAGAGAGAG
>NW_021604669.1:3824837-3876806 GCF_004785775.1 Grammomys surdaster | reverse complement strand
AGAGAGAGAGAGAGAGAGAGAGAGAGAGAGAGAGAGAGAGAGAGAGAATACAGAGAGAGACAGAAAGAGACAGACAGAAAGACAAAGAGAAATGAGAAGAAAATAAAAAAAACTACCACACTTCTTACCTGAAAAAAGACAACTATAATCATTTGGGCAAAACCATCCAGTAAGGAAGATAGGTCCACTGTTACTAGATTTTCTCATTGTCAAAACAGTTTCTAGAATAACTGAAATATTTTCTAAAAGTATATTTATATAATAATTTTGATATTTAACTTCTAACAAGTATGCACACACCAATGTCATTGACAAAAATTGACATGTACTTAAGACCCAAGTCATGAGTTTGCTACTGATCTAGCCTACTTAAGAGCAACTTAATCCCAATCAAAGAAATAACTATGACTTCTATGACTTACTCAGTGGAATCCCAAGAATTTAATTACCAAGTTAACTAGATTTTATAGGTAATGTGCTTGTCTTAATCAAGGAGTATGTTCTATGTTGCAAATTTTGTCCTAAGATTCAATTCAGCACTCAGAATATTTTATCAAATTATTGGGCTCAATCTTAGTTACCTAAATTTAATGTTTATGGCCCGCAGAATCTCTGTGTTTTATGATGGTGATGCATAATGACAGAGATATTCCTATAAATTGTTCCCCATGTCTTCTTGAATCTCTAAATTACATGTATCAGGAAGGCAGAAGAAAAAGTTTCAATGTATATGCCTTGAGATTAAGTGTTATTTTATCCTATAGCTTAGGCTATGAGCTGGGGAGTTCCATGCCATGTCTGTACACAGGAAAGACTTAAAGCAAGGTTTCCTTGTGAATCCACAAAGGAGGCCCAGGAAACCCTTGAGCTTTACCCTTGGAGTGTTGTTGACTACATTAGGCAGCTTATCAGTTACTTTCCTGAGCCTCTACCTGCTTCTATGGCAGTGACTCTAATGCTCCTTGAAGTTCATAATTCCATAATTAAACTCTAATTCCAGACAAATACATTATCATCAAAATATTTTCATCACTGAAATGATTTACCAAAAGATGTAGCCATGATTTCATGAGAAAGAATAGAATCAGAGTCAGACACATAAGCAAGGAAAATCAGGGATGGAGGGGTAGAATCTGTGTTTGCTGAGGTTATACTAAGAATGTCTTCTAGGGAGCAGAAATGAAACATATCTGTGTAATGTAGTAGTTTCTCACCCTTAGATTAAGGAATGCAGGAATAATGTGAGAAAGTGGAGAGAGGCTGTAGTGATGACCAGAGGACCATCTGATGTCAACTATGACTCAGCAGAAATGTCTAAGATTATAGTATAAACAACAGGCCTCAGAAGATGGAGTGAGTCCAATGTTTTCATTCTTTCTTCCTCTATTTCATCATCTCTGATGCATCCCTACCACTCCACATGCAAATTTTTCTTAGGATCATTGTAGTTGCATCTCTGCTTGGTTTTCCTGACAAGGAATCTGTGACATGCACTTAACCTGATCTTGCCCCAGTGTCAACTGGTAATTTGTCCCATGACTTATTTTTTTCTTTCTTGACTGATGTTTGTCCCTGGAGCAAAACACTTAACTTTCTCTAGAAGGCACTCAGCAAGCTAGTCTGGCCTTCTTGGACAGCCTTCTCATTCAAGCTGACATTAAGCTATGGCTGCAAAGCAAAACTGAAATCTCAACGTTACTGGAGTAGATTAGTTGCTCACATCTCTAAATCTCAGTGACTCAGCACAAAAAAATGTCCACACTTTCCTCTGAAGATATTCCAGCTCTAGCTAGATCAACTTGAAAATGTTATTGATAAGTTTAGAACAAGCCCTATAGTATTGACAAAGACAGTCCTGAGATTTTAACAGTCATTTATCACCCCCTTTTGCTCCATCTCCTTTCTCTTGTAATAATTTCTTTTTAACTCCACATGTTCCAGACACTGTGCTAGGTGGAGTAGGAAGATTTTGATATTTAGAGATGCACAGGTTTGATACCTTAGCACATGGACACTATTTTCAGTCTTATAAACACAAGCAATAGTAGATGTATCCAGGGCTTCCCTATGAATTGTGGAAACACAAGTCTTTGGGCTATGTCTCATCTTATCCTTATCTTAAATACCATGCTGATTATTTACTTCCACTTGATTTGTTGTTGATAGCCATTTTAGGTGACTTGGTGGCATCTTCATTCCCTGTGCCTCCTTGTTTGCTTGACATTTCTTTCCTGTAACTCATTGCTCATAGGAACAATTCCCCTGCATTTCTGTTGTTCTTTTCTAACTACAGCTTGTTGTTCAGGGAATTTCTAGTTTTAGCCTGGTTTTCCTTCATTTAATGGTGTCTCCCTATGTTACTTTTTGTTATTCAGCATTTCTCCCCATAGTACCAGCTTATCTTTCTTTTTCTCTCCATATTGTAATAAATTTCCCTTACCTATGGCATTCTGACAGTGAGGCCCTCTCAATTGCAGTCTCCTTAGATTCAAGACTTCAAAACAATCCATTCTTGACTTTGTTCAGTTGGCTGTTTCTAAAACATTTGATAGTTTGAATCTCACTTTCTCTATTTTACCATCTTTCTTCTGTCTTTTCTCCTTTAACTTTACCCACCCTACATTAAAATCACAATCTCCACGGTGAAATTGAGGCTATGCTGTGTGAGGAACTGTACCTACTCTATCCATTTCAGGTTGGTTTTGACCTTGACTGTCCCTTGGATGATCTACAAGCTTTTGCCCCATTTGCATAAGTCAAAACTCTGTTGATGCCACGTTAACGATCCACAGCACTGCTTCTCAGTCATTGGCATCATATTTTACTCACTGTGAGCACTGTTCCCAGAAGCTCACAATCTTTCATTGCAATACAGCAGGTGACACAAGCAGAATTTGTTATAAAAGAAAGCAAACTGAGAAATAGGTCACTGTTGAATTAATAAGAAAAGGTCAAAACTCTTACGGAAGAAAGATGAAAACTTAGAGGTTTGGGAAAACAAAACCTTCTTGTGTGCCTTCTTGTTAGAGGTCACATTCAGCAAAATATCAACATCATTTTCTATAGCCAAAGACTAATGTGTAGGTTGAAATAGTTTGTTCAGTGTCAGTCAAGGCTGACACATGCATGAGTCTGAATTCAAATACATATCTCAGCCTATTTGTTTCTGATTAGATGGCAGTATTAGTGTCAGACAAAACTTGTCCTTAAAAAAAAAAAAAAAAAAAAAACTTGTCCTTCTACAAATTAGATAAAGATATTGAAAAGTGAAGAGATTATCAAACTTACAGTTTTTTAATTAGTGAAAATGTGGTCTTAAACCAATGTGCAAATAACTGGAGAGAAGAAAGGGACCCTTTAATGTGTACTGATAGGCACTTTCTGCAGCTTACCTTTTGTTCTCATAATTTGTTTTCTTTCTTTCCTAATTTTATTTGACATGTCTTGAAGATGTGAGTATTGTTAGGCTTATCACAGCATACCATTATCTCCAAGACAAGTAAGCAGTTAGAAAATCTGCTATTACCATTTGCTGCCATGACCAGTTAGATCTAAAATGACTCCTACCACATACAACCTACAATGGCAAGGCATGGGAGGTTGCTGCTGGGCTAGGCATACAGTATAAAATCACAAATGACTAGGAAAACAGTGTGCTTTGATAGAGGTCTGCAGTAAGTGCTCACACCTTCTACCTTTGAGAAGTTTATTCAAATTAGAACCTGCACAAGGCAGCCAAATAAAGAGAAATTCAAATTTACTAATTCAGGAAACTATCAGGAGTGAAAGAAGCAGACTAATGGAAGCAATTAGACTAATGGAAGACTAACAAGCAATACCAGACTAGGAAGATGCTTGAGTGGTAAATAGAGCTTGGCTGTAGGTCCATAGCAACACAAAAGCAATGGGGCCTAGGACAGACCTTCTACATAGAACAGAACTTAGTCATCAGTCAGGTCACCCAAACAGAGATTCAAAACAGAGTTCATTTAGATAAGTAAGGCTCATAGGAGCTCACAGGAACTGCAGCTATAATCACAGACCCTGTTTAGGTCTGATCTAGGTACTCTGCATATATGCAATGGTTGCATGAGTTGGGGTTTCATGAGAGTGTGGGGGTGTCTCTGACTCTTGTGTTTGCTTTTGGGACCTTTTCCTCCTACTGGGTTGCCTCGTTCAACCTTGATATAAATAAAGATGCATGCTTATTCTTAGACTATCTTATTATCAGCGTTTGGTTGATATCCCTAGGAGGCCTGCTCTTATATGAAGGGAAATAGAGGAGGAGTAGATCTGGGGAAGATGGAAGGGAGGTGCTAGGAGGAGTAGAAGGAGAAGAAACTGCAGTTAGGATGTAATGTATAAGAAAATAAATTTTAAAAAATAAAAATAAATTTATTTAAAACCATCTAGAATTGTAATTCAGTTTTGACCTGATGAAATTTCTGAACAGCCCCCAAATGAGACTTTTTTTGGGAGGGAAGAGATTATATTCACTTTATGTAGTTTAACATTGCATATATGATCCAACTTTTCCAGAATTATCATGACTTATAGCAAAAGCACAAGAGGCTTCTATGAGGATATACATAATTCAATAAAGGTAGGACACTTGGAATACAATAAACAAAAGAAAGGGTACTGAATGTGTATCTACCAGTGCCAATATTGAGGTGGTATCAAGTACAGAGTGTGATAACTGGAGTACAAATATGGTCATTCTCCACAGAGATCTAACTTCCAGCATGTAATGAATAGATTATCCATAATCTTGGTTTCAGGTGGAGGCTCATTCTCAAAGTTTGGGCCAGATGAAAGGACTGAATGACTATATATAAGGATCCTGTGTCTAATGGGTACGATCCGAGGACTCAGAAAAAAGCCACACGAGTAGAGGACATTAAAGGAAGTGGGAATTTTAAGCAAAAATAGAGGAAACAAGACAAAAGAAAAGGGCTATCAATCACATCCACTTTTCCACTGAACCGAAGAGAAAGATTTTAAAATAAGTACTAAAATGTGACAACTGAAAAGAAAGTTCAATAGAAAAATCATATACACTATATATGTAACTGCAATATTATTTAAATACAGAATTAAGTGGATAAAATGGCAAAAACACATAACATGAATACCTACATTTGGACAGACCAAGAAAATTAAGATTAAAACAGATGTGAGAGAAAGTTTGTTCAGGTACATATTCTAATGCTTATGCTGAACAAGAGTCATCAGAACAATCATTTAAAGAGCCACACAAACTATGAGAAATTTGAGTCCATACATCCTCAGAAATCTTTTCAAAATTTTTCTTTAAAAACCTTACCTGACACAGAACTCAAGAAGGTTAAAAAGCCAAAGGGACCAAGGGATGCCTCAATCCCACTTGGGAGGGAGAAGAAAGTAATCTAGTGTGATGGGGGACCACCAGGTAGGAGAGATCTGGGTGGGAAAAGGGATAGGAAGGGGAAAAGGGAAACATGATCAGGTACTGTGAATGGGAGGGATAGGACTGAATCCCTGATAGCCAGCAGAAAGAATGCAAACAGACAACCTTGGAAGGTAGGAGGTAGGAGAACTCTCTAGAATGTCCCAGAGACCTGGGAAGTGAGAAACTTTCAAGGACTCAAAGGGAGGGACCTTCGATGAAATCCCCTACAGTGGGGAGAGGGAACTTGTACAGTCCAGATCCAGCAGAAAGACAGAGCATCACGTGAGGGATGGTGTTGCCATCTTAGAGTCAAAACGCTGACCCAAAATTGTTCCTGTCTGTAAGAACTGCAGAGACAAAAACAGAGAAGAACCTGAGAAAAAGGTGGTCCAGTGACCGGCCCAAATTGGAATCCAGCTCATGCGGGAGGCCCCAAGGCCTGACACTATTACTGATGCTATGATGTGCTTGCAAACAGGAGCCTAACATGACTGCGACTGCCCTCCGAGAGGCCCAACAAGCAGCTGACAGAGTCAGATACAAATATTTTCACCCAACCAATGGGCAGAAGCTGCTGACCCCTGTGATTGAATTACGGAAAAGCTGGAAGAAGCTCAGGCAGAGGGTGACCCTCTAGGAAGAGCAGCAGTCTCAATTAACCTGGATTTCTGAGATCTCTCCAACATTGGACCACCAACCAGGAGCATACACCAGCTAATATGAGGCCTCCAACACATACACAACAGTGGACTGCCTGGTCTGTCCTCAGTGAGAGAAGGTGCACCTAACCCTTGAAAGACTTGAGGCTCCAGGGAATGGGGAGGCATGACAGAGTGGGAAGGGGAGGTGGGGACTACCTCTTGGAGACAGGGTTAGGGGAGGAGGTATGGAGGTATTGGATGAGGAACAGTCAGAGGGCAGACCAGGATGGGAATAAAGACTGAATTGTTTAAAAAAAAAAAAAGATTAAACAAACAAACAGACAAACAAAAACCATACCTGAATCAGGCTCTTGAAATCAAGATTAGTGAGGAAATGATGAGAAATAAACCAGGAAAAAACTACAATGTGTTTCCTGGAACATTAACAGTGTGATCGACTTTGCTTATAAAAAAAGCCAACAAAGTGTGGATGTGATGTCTTTTAAAATGAAGAAAATATTATGTCTACAAGTCTAAACCTTGGCCTCTGTTTTTTCTGACTGTATCTGTGATGATTATATATCTACATTGTTATTTTGTAAAAGCAGAATCTGTGTCTATCACAGCATTGGCCCTAGGTTGGCCTCAATGCAGAGGAAAAAGAAAACATGGACCTTCCTTTCTCATAAGCTACCACCACCCCTGTGCCTTGCCAAGATAATTGCATCCAGGTATGTCATTGTGGAGGAAGTCATGGATTTGGCCGTAATTAGACCAATGAGGATTTTCATGATGACAAAGGAAATGTCTATGAATAGATAGATGCATTGTTTCTTCATGAACTATTTTCTATCCTGCACCAAGTGTACACACGTTACCCTAATGCCTGACACTGAAAAGGTGAGAACATGTTTCAAACCCCCAGATCTGCTACTCTTCTATGATGATAGAGGGAGTAAGGAAAATATCTCCAATGTTAAGCTATTTTTCCGAGCTTAAGATACACATTCTTTCAAAATTGAAAGTTAAAGAAACAGAAGAAATAAAACCAAATAGACTAGTACAGCCACTTGTGGAGGGACTTCAACATTATTTGTTCTTCTTTATAAAATTATTTAAAGATAGTAGAATTTTGCAATCATCAACAACTTCAAAGACATCCTTAATACAGAGCACACAGCCTGGCAAAGGGAGCTGGTCCACATCGGGAGGTGGGTCAGTCCTGCTAACTAAAGCCAAAATGACTGGAGAAGCAAGGTAGGTGTTGCCTAGCATTGATTGTTTTCAACGAACAGGGAGTGGTGTGTGTGTGTGTGTGTGTGTGTGTGTGTGTGTGTGTGTGTGTGTTTGATGGGACTAATCATGGGTACTCACTCTGTGTCTGATTGAGCAAAAGCCACTAAAAATAGCATTTATTTGTACAGTGCACAAAATAAATCTCTACTAAGTATATACTGACTCCTCTCATTCTATTTTCCTTCTGGTCTAAATTGGAATATGTTTCTAAGTATTGTGATAGATTGATTGTCTTTATTTTTGTAGGTTTTTATTATTATTCATTTGAATAGAAATCATCAGGCAGTATCTATAAATTAAGAATATCGTGTAACACATTGTCTAAGATTATATTTATATTTACATTCATTTTATCTGAAACATAAAAATATGTTGTATATTTTATAACTTCATATTAAAATGTCTTTATAACAGATAAATCAGGAGTAATGGTAGTCTAATAAATCATACCTTCTTGTCCTAGCTCTTGGGTGGTTTTTCCTGTCAGAATTGTGCTTATCTACAGAGCTTAGCTTGCATATTTTACTTACACATGAATATCTGTGATAAGAAGATACACACATACACCGAGGGACAGTGCATACCTGAATACAGGAGAGGATTGGGATTTGAGAGTCAAAGACCATATAAGGAGGTCAATGAATGTCGTAGAAAATCATGGAAGGAAAAAGTTTATTGGCAATAACCTATTATACCTTCAATGAAGCTATAATTGTCAGATTTTTTTATAGTCAGGTATATAGCTAAACTATAAAATTGCAGACCACATAGAATCACATTAAAATTAATCATTTCTGGCTGACAACACCAGCTTGAGTCATGTGGTATAATCTGAAGTATGAAGGGTCTGTCTTGACTCATTTGGTCTGCATTAGAAAGTGATTAGTGTTCCTCATCTCATTTCTCTTTTCTCTAAGCATCAGGATGTACCCTGATGCCTTTGATGCTGAAGTTCTTACAGGCTGCTGTTTTTCTCCATTGGGTTTGTGAAACAATTGGTGGGAAGCTTTGGGATCAAGAGTGGGGTATGTCTGACTCACCTCAGAGATGCAACTGCCACTCTCTATGGACGCTGCTTTAGACCACTTTGCAGTTTGCATCTGGTAGACCTGGTCTCCTCTGACATTCTAATCATCTGTTGCAAAAATACAACATTAAGCATAGTGGACAATATATAAGGTTACTTCCGTGTTGTGCAGTTACATCTGTGAAAGAAAATTGCATTTGTAAGAATTTGTAGTTTGCCCCGAAATACGAAACAAGACAGACCACGTAAGTTATTTTTTCAAATTAGGATTTGATAAGTAACCAAGCCCAAAACACAACATGAGAGCCACCACCAGATAGAACTAAGAAAACAGAATTTGAATCTTAAGATCTTTTTTTTTTAATTTCTTATTTTCAAAAGATTGATATGCCACTGACTATGGGTATTAATTGCTAGGTCAATCAGGATTGCAATTCTGTTAGCAAGATTCTTGTTTCCGTGTATTTCATAGACACAGAAAGAATTAAAGAAACATGTCTGAAAATAATGTTAGGGGATTCTGCTAACATGTGAGCAATCTGTCCACTCATCTACATTCAATACAAAATGACCACAAATCTATGTTTATGGTTTCCCTGTGGAGAAGTATGTAGATCTCATACACAATATAATACAATACGGTACAATAGCTCACTTGTTTAGGGCCAGAGACAGCTGTTAAGGTGGCCCCACACAAAACTGCAGACTTACTTGAAAGACTATAAAATTTTAATTTTTTAAATGTGATTTTGTTAATGTTGTTTGGTTTTATAACTCTGGTGCATGGCTGTTTACCATGAACTTTGTAGATGATAATACTGAGTTCGAAAATCTATAGGTTGGATACTATTTGTTTTTCACTTTTGCCACTTACACTTATCAGTCGAAGCCCATTATTGATCCCAGGAATGAATGATGTAATCTTGTAAGATTCATTCTTTTCTGGGCTTTGAATCTTTCAGACGAATACGTTCCCATATGATCTTAACACTAGTCATCGTGTCTCAGACCGTAGTTTGCTGGAATGACAACTAAGTGGGCATATGCTCCTAATGAATATTCTTCTTCTATTGGCTTGAGATTTGTTCATTTTTAAAGAGCTCAGTAATATGATTTACATGTGATATATCCCTCACAAGCTTATGCATTTAAACTCTTGATCTGAGGTGATAATATAATCAGAAGGATGTGAAACCTTTGGTGTAGTGTGGCCAGCTAGCTGACAGGCCCTAAGGATGGATCTTGAAGATGCTTTTGTTCACTCCTTGTTGCTTTGTTTTTGAGAGGAAGCTCTGAGGTGATATCATGGCATCAGAAATAAGACTTTATATCCTAGAAAGCATATATCTTCACAGAATCTCTGTGTTCTAGATCTTATACTATAAACCCTGAATCTTTCAGTTATCACTTCAAGATGCTTATAGGAGTACATATGTCCTGTATCTTATCTTCCTCCCAGTGTATTAAATAGGATACTCAATAGTCTTACATATGTTTCAGCTGCTGTTTATTATCATAACTTTTAGAAATTCTAATATTTCGCAGTCATTTTAGGGGCACCAAAACTTAAGAAATATAGAAGGTCCTCATTATCACTAATTATACCAGAAAGTCTGGCTTTATATTCTCTGCACTGACCACCAATGATTCCTATATCACTGTATTTCTTACAGTTGAGCGTGAAGTTCTAAGATCAAATGAATATCAGAGAAGTGGTCCCTGAGTGAATGACCATGATTCTTGCAATGATACCAATACCCATTTTGGGGGGGATACTTTTAAAGTAATCAATTTTCTTTGAAAACATGACTTCATATTCAGGTTCAGACCTTAGCTAAGATTATATTGTTTAGGATATTGAAGCCTCTATTCTCAGACTTTAGACTGTTTTCAAACAAAGTTCTCTAGAGAAACAGAACAGAGAGTGAGAAAGAGAGACAGAGAGAGGAGACATTTTTTAAATTAAATATTTTATTTATGTACATCCCAAATGTTGGGACCCCAGAGTTCTTTACTCCATCTTCCTCTGCTTCAACTCTGAGAGGGTGCTTTACCCCCTCAGGGCATCTTACTTTCCTGTGCATCAAGTGTCTATAGGATTAGGCACAACCTCTCCCACAGAGGCCAGACAAGGCAGTCATCTGCTTCATATGTGCCCCAGACCAGGCCAGGTATGCTCTTTAATTGTTGACTTAGTCTTTGGAAGCTCCCAGCAGTCCAGGTTAGTTGATTCTGTTGGTCTTCCTATGGGGTTGACATCCCCTTCAGCCCCTTCAATTCTTCAAGACATTTATTTTAAGGAATTTGTTCAGGATAGTAAATAAGGATGAAACATCTATAGGAAGTCCAGCGTGAGGAAGGATCAGGAAGGGCCAGTGCTGTAATTCAAGCCCAAAGGCCATCTTTAGTACAGTAAGATATTTGTTACTTAGGGGATGCCAATGTGTTCTGTTCAAACCTTTAACAATTGGAATTAAGGCCACTTACTCTCTGAAGGACAATATGCTTTCCAAGCTCACTGATTTGTTAATCACTTCAAAAAAAACCTTATAGATAGAGTTGTAACAGCATTTGAAAATGTGTCTTGGTGTTTTTACAAAGTCAAAGTGAAATAAACATCAAATGTCATATATGTAACTTCTTAGAGCAATGTTTATCAAACTTCCTACTGTTGGGAGCCTTTAATACAGTTTCTCACGTTGTGGTGACCCCAGCCACAATTCCTTGTGTTGCTACTTCATAACTGTAGTTTTGCTATGAATCATAATGTAAATATTTTTCGAGATAGAGGTTGCTAAATGAGGTTGTAACACACAAACTGAGAACTGCTGCCTTAGAATTTTATTTAAAAAACTATTTTGATATTGTCTGATTAAAATGAGTGCTAACCATAAATCTAATGGTCAAATTTACCTAGTTTAAATACATTGTGCTTGGTGAGTGGCCAATTTTAGATTATGCGTTATGAGATTGAGTTTTCCCTATCTAAATTGTATCCCTGTCTAGATCCTTCTTTTCATAATAATGGCATTATCCTTTGAATGTGGAGACTCACCCTGCTGCTACTGATGTAGATACCACTGAACGTTATCGGTAAACAAAAGGGCATGTCAGGGAGATTTACTCACTCTACCAGGATTAGAGACAAGGATGAGGGAATGAATATCCAATTATGCTACTTTTACTCATTGTCTGTACAACTTTAGGCTAAGAATACAATCACTTTATTGAACTGTTGTTTACTAAACCGAAACTTAGAAATAGCATGCCTTTTCCATAGAGCTACTTTGAAGATCAAAAGAGAGACAATATTTCTTTTTTTTAAGTTTTTTTTTCTTTTTGAATATTTTATTTATTTATATTTCAGATTTCATCCTCTTTCTCCATTTCCCCTAAGAATATTTCTAAAGATAGCTTTTAAAATCTCTAATGACTTTTCCAAATTAGTTATTTTAAATTGAATAAAACCTGGTTAAATTTAATTTAAAAATCTGGTTTTTAAACATTGAGTTTCTTAGATAGAAAGCTAATGTCTTATTCTTTTACACATCTCTAATATTCAAGACAAAAACATTATGTCAATATTTATTTGATGCACTTAGCTCAACCAGAACTGATGCCTAGCCTATGGTTTAGCCACTTGACCCATTTTAAAATGTTTGTCAAATGTGCACGTGTCATTGAAAAGATTTTTCTGAGACTTCTAAAGGAAGAAGATGTGATGCTCCTATATTATTTCTTTATTAGCAGTTCAATTTTCTGACACTTAATTCCATCCTTTCAGTTACCCACAGCTGAGGATGCTTGGTTAATAAAAAGATCTGGCTTTTTATTCATTGCTTTTAGCATCAGCACCAAACTCAGACATCAGTGATTACATGTGTCAAAACATAAGTGCCCTAGTTCTGATATCCAAACTTATTCCTTTGCCTTTTCACAGATGTTCACATGTATCTTTAATGTTATACAGTTTGTCATCCTGGGTCCTAGTCTCAACTCTATTATGTAATCACTTCAATATGTATACTGACATACAGAAACAATTGGCTATTTCATGTTGCAGTTTAATATATTGGCACAGTCGACATTCCCAGAAGTACTGGCCATGCTCTACTGGAAAGATGTGTGCAAGGCAAAGCAAATTCTAAGAATATATTTTATCATGGATCATTATACCTAATAGAGAAAGAACAAAATATTCACTTTCCTTGATTTTTCTCAAGAAATCATTAAGAAAAAAATATAATCATAGTGTTATTCTCAGATATCAAATAAATCAGCAGAAGTATCCCAGATGATATACTCTTTTATAGGAGAGAGTGATGGTATGGACAATGTGTGGAAGTCTGAAGGCAACTTCTCTCCTTCCAACATGTAAATTCCGAGGATCAAACTCAAGTCACCAAGATTGTTGCTAAGTGCCTTCTCTGTCAAGCCATCTTTCCAGTCCTGGACATTTTGAGTTAAGTATATCTAGGTCACTTGACCACAGTCCACTTGGAATTCCTATGTGATTTGGGAGTTTTTTTTTTTTTATTGTGTCCTCTTTTAAAATCTGAAAGTGCCTCTGTTCTGAAACACACCATTCAATTTAGATACTTGGGATTGAAAAAAAGGGAAGGAAAGAAGTGATGGATAAAAATAACAACCAATTGGAGTTGGAAGGGGAAGAAAAGGCTTAAATTGGATTCCACCCTTGTCCAGAAAAATAATTCTATCAGCACATGAAGATCTTATTCGGGATCCAATAAATGTAACTTATAAATGTTTAATCCATGATGAAAAAAAGTGTTTCATTTGAATTCATAAGGTAATTCTTTTGCCAAGCACAGCAGTCTCTAGAAATTCATAGATAAATTCATACTTAGGAGGTTTGAATTTCATAAATTCCTATGCATTTTCTAAGTCATTTTAAATATCACTCTATCATTTCATATCTTCATTCACCAAGCTCCTTAACAAAAGTACTTCTTTCCAGTGCCAACCACATGTCTGCTTAGTGAAGTGTATTTCCACAAAGCAAAATGTTTCTGAACTCCTGCTGTGAAATTAGTTCAAAATGTATGTGTGGATATATGAAAGCATCGTGAAGTCCTATGAGGAGAGGATTGGCAAATTCTGTTTGCAAGGAAACATAGCACCTTAAACTGTTGCCATTTCAATTTTTTATTTTTCTGTTTACAATATAGAGTGCATATGCACAGAGATAAATGCTAAATGAGGAAGAGTTCAATGTAAATGGAAGTGAGGGATAGACATCTTGTGGACACCTACTGTGTGTATGTCAGTGTAGGAGGAAATTAGAACATCTGGTGAACAAGCCCATTCTTTTATGGAGATTCTTCCCTCTATCATTGAATAGTAACTTTGCTTCCATATTCACATGATATTCATAGATTACTCCTTTGCTTTGCAATCTAGAAGCTATGTTCAACCATGGCAAATATCAAGGATAAATTCATGAACCAAAGGTCACAGTGTCATTTAATATTTCTATCAAGATTTGAGCCAGTTTTAATTTAACTCATACTGTATTCCACTGTGTCATACATTTTTCTTTTCATGGACTTTCTTCAGCTGTTTCTCTGCACTTTTCCCAGTATTTGTTTTCAACGTGACAATGAGGGAAAAAATAAAAACTTCCACCATGTCTAGAAAACACCCAGTCTTGTGATAATTTTGCAAATTGTTTTCTTTGTCTCAGAAGTGTGTCGATAGCGAAGAGGTTGTGGGCGCCCAAAATAAATTGAAAGTAGATTTGTATTTGTTTAAAATTACTATACCAGCCTTTCTTGACATTTGCTGTTAATTATTCACTGGGAAAAGCAGAAATGTGTCAACATGATGTTTGTCACTGGTTATTTAGAGGCTCAGGTTGACAGATCTTGGCAGAATCTTTGAAAGATGTATCTGCCATGGTTGCTTTCAGTCTCCCTATTTATTTTAAATTTTCACAAGTGTAAAACAAAATAAAGCTTCTGATGAGGAGATGCTTAACAAAGATAACCATTTCTATGTGATTAGCTGTCCTGTAATCCTGATTGACAAGAAATGTGGACTTACACTATGCCTTGCCCTGCACTATCCAGGAAGAAGTGATTCGAAGAGAGTAAAACAAATCCACTACACCCATAATAGGGGCATGGTAAGGTAAGAAGAGGCAAATGCTAATGACCCCAGAGATGGCCTCGAGGAGAGCTCTCAGTTCCTCTGTCTACTCTCTAAGAGCTATGTTAAGCCACAAAGCTTAAAATAAAGCCCTAAAAGCATAAATCATATTCCCTTCTCTGGGAGAACTCAAGTGTCCTGACATGGCTTCCTTCTGTTGCCTCACTGTATCAGATGTATCTCTGAATCAAGTCTGTATTTCCAAGGAATCTGTTCAGATGATGCTATGCAGATCCATAAGACCTTCATGGAAAATATGCCTACACTGAAAGAGTCAGTTATGTAAATCCACGTAAACACACAGAATCAGTTTCTCTCTTTTTAAATTACAAAACAAACATTTAAATCATACACTCCATTGTTCAAAGCTACCTATATACCCTGGTCTATATATCAAGTACCAGTGCTACATAGTTAGAGTCAAATTTCAAAGAAAAAAATGAAGATAAAAATGGCAAATTCAAAATCCTTATCATGTGTAAAAATTCATATTTTCTTATTTTAACTAAAATATTTTATTAATTCTTTGAGAATTTTATACAATGTCTTTTGATCATTTTTACCCCAAATCCTTCCCACTGACTCTTCCCAAATACTTCCCCATCTTACTACCTATCAAACTTTCTTTTATGTTTTATAACCAAATAACTCTATTTTGTGCTGTTCTTGTACTCTCCTATGGTATAGAACTATCCACTGCATTGGATTGACCTTATCAGGGTCCACAACCTTAAAGAATAGTGACTCACCCCCAGAAGCCATCAAATGTGCATAGCTGCACAGGTTGGGGCAGGAGCTCCGGAGTTACTTCTTTCTACATACTCTAATATGTATTTGGCTGATTTTGTGCAGGTATTATGAAGGTAACCATTGCGAACCTTCAACTCATGAGTTCTAAAGTCCCATCATGTCCAGAAGATACTGATTCTCTATGGTTAATTTTGATCTTTAGCTATTACAATCTATCTGTCTCCTCTTCTACACTGGTTTTTGAGCATTGAGGGTATGATATGGGCCTCACTTTTATGGTTGAGAATTCTAATGACACTAGTACTTTATGTTCTTACTAGGTATGAATTCCTGAGTTAACTACCATGCACTCTACAATGCTGCTTTGATGAAGTCTAAGAATTGCACTAATTTATGAGTATAAAAATAAGAATTTAGGGGACAGTTCAATACTACATCTATTTGGCAGAATAGTATTAGCAGATTCACAACTAAGACCTGTGAGCCCCCAAATCCTAGGTTTTTCTCTAGATAGTACCAGACTTACATTTCCTCTTGTAGAGCAGGCTTTAAATTCAATAAGAACATAATTGGTTACCTTCATAACATTTAAACAATTATTGCATCAGTGGGTGTATCCTGATATACTGGTCATTTTTATGGTTCACAGGTAGGTAAGACTATTGATGATTTTGTCCCTGCAATATAAATAGAACATCCCAGTATCATGAGAGCTAGTTATCAGTAAGGAAGCATTCTTAGTAGTGCCAACTTGATTTCTTCGTGTCCTATGATGAAAACGTGTGCTTGTCTTCAGCAGCAGAGTTTTACTGTAAAGTTCTGGTAGTCCTCAAATTCTTAGTAAGTATGCTACTTTTTCCAATTTGACCTAATTTTTCCCTCCACATTTTCTTTTTCATAACCCTGATCTCCATGTAATTTCTGAAAACATGAAGCATAATTTACTCCAAGATAATTTTCTGCCTTCTCCTTCTGCCTGAGTTATCTTTCCTTTTACAGTCATATAGCTTCCTCCACTTCCTTAGTGAATGTATATTTCATTATCACACAATCAAGGACCTTCCCCCCACCTATTTCATTTAAATAGTTCGACCTCTGTAGCTTGTAGTCCTTAGCAGCCTTACCCTTTGTCAATACAAAGGTCCATAGCATCAGAGTCATTCAGACAACTGATACGTAGGAAAAAAGAAGGACTGAACTGGAACCTTCAGAAGATTAGTTGGTTAAGGTCCTGTGGAATGCTGGATTCATTTTCCTGGATCCTCCTTTATCATGGTGAGACACTGACTTCCAGGAAATATATTGAGGACGACTGAGAAAGAAGAACAGCATAATATAATTCACATGTTCAACAGATCATCCTGGCACCAGATGGAAAAGAATCAGAAGACGAAATGATAAAAACAACAACAACAAAAAGCTTTAAGAAGACTGGGGACTTTCACCATGCCTAGACCATGCTTCCTTGTCTTGAGGAGAGACTTGCAGAATCATCTCAAGTTAGATAACTGGGGGCATTGAGTAATGACTCTAATAAGTCATCAAGAAATCAAATGGCTAAAATTTCACCCTAGAGAAATTTTAACAAATTTGTTGGAAATGCTTTCTCAAGGGACCCTGGAAACTACACAGGTTAATGCCAGAATTAAGTATCATGTTCAAGGCTACAAACAATTTGCAGAGTAGTTCATCCAAAAGTAATGTATATAACCCAGAGAAAAGAGACAGAAAAGTGTCTTTTAAAGAGAAATCTATTTCCAAGACAGCATGCCACAGGTCACCAATAAAAAGTTAATACTTGTTCAAGATGCTTTTCAGACCTAAAAAAAAAAAATGAAAGAATGAAACATAGAAGATATGAAAGGAGTTTGTTACTCAAAAAGTAGTACGGAAAGCAACGAAAAAATTGGATTTGTCCAGGAGCCTTAAGATTTTGGCTACAAGTTCTACTTGACCCAGGATGGGTCATTTGAGAGATTGAAAAGGAACAAATTGTAAGTTCCTCTTGTTTTCACATTGTGATTTTGTGCTTGGACCAAGGCATGAGGTATTCTTCTGTGAACTATGCTGGTCAAGTATAACACATGAGATCAGTATGGGTGTCAAACATGATATTGGTTTTTCCTCAGAGGTAGGATCTTGAGTGACCCAGAACCCCATGTCCATGGCTTCAATTCTGTTTTTTTCTTGCATTAAAACACCTTTGCAACTTCATATTTATACTCAATCAGTATGACCACAGGAAGAGGGAGATGTACTGAGGTGAATATCTTGGAAGATGACTTTACTTCTTAAGAGAAACCTCCTTCTAAACAGAATGTTAATTTCTACCTGTCTCTATGATTTTCAGATGGCTGAGTAGTCTGTAAACAGTTTAGCATATGATATTAAAGTATGAGGTTTACTGGCTGGAATCAATTATATTTAAGACAAATGTAAAGTTTTCATTTTATGTATTTCTCCATGATCCATGATATAACTCATTCACTTGAATGTTCAGCCCGTATTGCTAGAGGCTTTCTCTTGATCTGTTCAGGCTGATGTAGGAAGGGTGCCTTAAGTAACAAAAATGTATGTCACTAAATGCTGGAGGATAAAAACATCCAAGATCAAGGTACTGGTTGATGTGTGGTCTGCTGACCTCTTTTCTTATGTCTTGTGGGCAGAAATCTCACTGCATGCTCATGTGGACTTTTCCTCGTTTATAGACTTGGATGCTGAGAAATAGGTTAGAGTGTGAGGAAGAGAAAAAAAGGGAGATGCAATATGTCCTGGTTTTGAGGTTTTGAGGTTTTGAGGTGTTTTGTGGAGTGCTTGGAATAAAACTTAATTCCTCAAACATATAAAGAAGGGTTCCTGTGCTAAGCTTATGTCGCCACCCCTCTTCCTTTATTAACAAAGGATATTGATCCATTTGTTGGAGTCATTCCTTCATGACCTAATACATAAAGTAACTGCTGATGTTATGGTTCTTGGGAAAATCATATGCACATCAATAGCAGATGTAGTTAATAAAATTAAGATTACAGATACAAATATAAGTACCTAAAATAATGTATTTCGTATTGTGGCTATATGAGACAGCCAGCATATCCCATGACTCTACTTAGCAACGAAAATAGAATAAAATAGAATAGAATAAAATAAAATTTCTTACATAACCTTGGGATCTCGAAATCAGTAGCTGTTTCTTACCTATGCATTTATTTTCATGCAAATAGATTTTACAAATTAGGAACTAAACTCTTTGTACAGAAATGCCCAGGAGTCTACACATTATACTGAATGCCATTAGATCTGAAAAAAACTTTGATTAACAAAACATTTATTGATGATGCAGATGCTGAAGAAAGACAGTTTTCTGCTGAGGAACAAAGTCATTAGCCTAAGTGTAGAAATTTTTTAAATAGTTTAAATTTTATTGTCAACCATTTCTTGTAAGTAACGGCTGTCATATGAAGCATACTAGTGGCAAAACTTGAGTCTTCTGAATCCTGAGACACATAACAGGTATCATTGTTATCTTAAGTAGGAAGAAGCAGCAGATACAGAAAACGGATGCAGTCACTATATAAATTGCTCCCAGGCTGTTCTCTGCCTTGCACTTGTCACTGTCCCTTTCAATGCTACAGCAAATGGAGTGTGAAACTATGACAGCCTCGGGAATTATAGAGGTTTTTCCATGTTTGTGGTAAGCAGTTTCTACCAGAAATTAATCTGAAAATAGTCCTGCCTTGAAGTCACTGTCTTCCATTTTCTCCTTACCCTCTTTTCACCTCCAAGAACTCAGCTGAGATGCTAATATCTTTTTCCATTTGCTGCATTTGGAGCCTTAGGATGAAGCATTAAGCAAACATGGCTAAGCCAGTGGATCAGAATTCATATAGGGTTTTTTTGTTTGTTTGTTTGTTTTGTTTTTTTGTTCTTTTTGTTTTGCCAACTGAACAAAATAAAACAAAACCAAAATCTTTGATTACATATAAAATTGGGAACAGCCACTTTTATGAAGTAAAATATGTTTTGTAATAAGTACTTAAAAGTATAACTTAGTGCTTGTCCAGTAATATAATGAAATAAGTAGAAAATACTTCAACTAGAAGTCAGCTTATAGAAGTCAAACTTGCAATTGAACTGGAAGATTCATCAGACACAACCTTGAAAATGGAGATAATGATCTTCATAGAAATACCATTTTTTAAACATTCTGAATTCTCATCTTTCACAAAAACATCACTTTGCCAAGTATATGATGTTAAGCTCGAAAGTGAAGATTTTACACATATAGAGAGGTCATGTGAAGTCAATGAAACCTGTCACTGGTGTACAGGCTCTCTGCAGATTACGAAGAGTTGGTTTCATCAAATGAACTATTCAAGATGAAAATGTCAACTATCACAGATGACAGTTTCTGTTTTGATGAGAGCAGCAAGAGGTATGGGTTTCATAAAGATTGAATTAAATTATATTGATTTAAATGTTCATATAGTAAGTTCACCATATAGTCTATTAAAAGCAGAAACATCCTTACTTCCAGAAGAAAGGATTAAAATTATTAAGTATTTATCATTTTGTTTTACTTTATTACTAACTCTTATTATATTCTTAGATTGAGTTCTATAGATTAACACGTGTCATTTCACTGTTATAATAGCTATCATGGTTCACAGCTAGCTAAGACTACTTTGTGACTTCACTTGCCTAATAGCTTACATAGCACTTTCTAGTAGTTGAAAGATTGGGAGTGAAGTTGAAGGTTCAAAGTCAGTCCAAAAGAGTATGTCTTTGATCAAGACCCTTCATCAATAGTGCCTTGCCAACACGTTCTGGAGGATAACCAAGAACAGTGGAAGTAGCCTGTAATGTTTGGAGGGCTATGGGATGCCACTGATTAAAATTTAAAATGAAGTAACCTTTACCAGGCATTTAGGTTGTTATCTGATAGCCTCTGATATCTGGGAAAGGCATTCTATCCTCAGTTACCTTGAACATAAACCACAAGTGTATTGGGCAGTAATGTGAAGGTAACTAGGTAACTTTTTTAAAAGTTCCAAAATTTATATTATGAGGGAACTTGCAAAAATATCAAAGCACACATCTTCCATTTGCATCCTAAGCCATGTTCTTCTGACTTATAGTTCACTGGGTCTACTGCTCTTCCACATGACATAAAATGGTTTAGAATGTGCATGTGTTTGTAACCTTAACATTCAAACGTGACAGATGCTATTATAGGAAGAATTGAGATTGAGTAGACCTCATCCCCACTGTTTGTTACAACTCCACTCTATCTTAAAGTTTTCTCAAATTTTAATAAAAAGTCATTAACACAGGTGCACTATTGTAATAGTTCTATGCCTGTGTGTTTATTATCTAATATTTTAGTAATTCTGATTCTTAGAAAACATTACTTTTTAATTTATCTTTTAGAAGCCATAAACTTAACTTTTGCAAAAACTATGGAGTTGATACTGTGGATATTTAAATTAATATTATATGTTTTTCCCTGTCATTACATACATGCAAGTAAAACTACAGAGATAACACTGTGGATACTTACATTGATACTGATAGCTTATCCTTGAAATTTTACATATACAAAGAACACTGTAAATATGGGACTGTTGGCACACATAAAAGCAGCACTAAATGGACTGATCAGACTATAAACATATATTATATGTGTATGTATGTATGTATGTATGTATGCATGTATGTATGCATATGTGTGCAATAAGTGTGTCTGTGTGTGTAACAACAATTAGAGAAAATGATCATGATTACTAGAGTGAGCAAAGCCCACAATAGAAGAGATTGAAGGGAGAAAAGGGGGAAAGAAAATGATGTAATTATATTTTAATTTGAAGATAAATTCAAATATATTTTACTGAAATAATTTTAAATGGAAAAAAGAGAATAGTTAAATAAACTTCATCCCGACTGAACTCAGATAGCTAAAGTAAGGGAAAGCCCCTGCACAGGACCATGCTTCCCACTGACTCTTTTATAAGGTTGAGAAGCTGACTACAACTTCAGTGTGGATGGGATGGAATCTTGCAAGTCCAAAGCCAAACTACCTTGAGGCATCTTTAATCCCTTTGATAGTTGTTTCTTTTCTTTTTCTATACCCGGTGTAAAAGGTTTGTGACAGTTAAGTAACTCTTCCACAATGTAAGAACAGACCTCTAGTTTCCAACAGTCCAAACCAGACAGAGATGCTATCAGAGAGCACCTAAGGTCTGTAGCAGAGAGTTCTGTGCTTTGCTGTTACCATCTATTTACGTTTTCAAGGGTGTATATGGGAGGTGTCTTGATTTATGAATTTCTTTGTCCTGTTAGTATAAAAAAAACTAGCAAACTATTACCACATTAGAAAAAATTCGGGGTAACCTAAATCTGTGTTCTTAGGCTGTGGTCACTTATCCTTGATTACATTCACCTCGAAGCAAGAGTTGGGAGTTTATGTTGACATTAGTAACTTACAGGGTTTGATTGGAAGTAAAGTTTTTTTGGTGTTTTTCCTATTGTTATTCAAGTTTTATGCTGCATGTTACAACATATGACAATCACCTCAGTGTCACTGAACAAAGCAGACCAGCTCCTACATGACCTTAAGGTCAATGAAGTTACAATATTATCTAACTGTGGTAACATACATTTTAAGGAAGAAATCAACATGCATTGAGATCATAAAACTGTCATGAAGAAGGAAGAAAGCATTGCAAGTGTGTTGTAGAAGACAGATATACATTGCATACTATATTTGAGGTAAATAGGGAAATTTAGCTTAGACTCCGTTATACATTTGATGGGTTTTTATGCCATTTGTATTTATATTGCCCTCTTTTAAGCTTTGCATCTTTTTGGTGATATGCAAGTCCCTTTCAATCCAAATGAGTACAGAAAAATAAATTAATATGTGCCAGTTACAGGAAGACTACTATAAGCAGCAGAAATCCAAATGTCAAAACCATTTTCAACCAAATCCTCACAGGATGGGGTTTAAGGTAAATGTAGGATTGTTCTAATTCTAGAGTCTGTATCCCATTCCAAAGCTAGGCATCTGGTTGGAAATATGAAGACTGGTGCTTTGGAATATGCTTATCAACTATATACACGCAGAAGGGAAAAGTTCTTCTTTTACTTCCTGTTGTCCTTAACATAAACGTTGATCATTTTCTACTCTGCTGTAAGTATATACATGGCCACATGCAGGAATCCCTGCATATCTGGTGTATGTGTTTGTGCTTGCACATGTGTAAATACTTCTTATTTATCTGGAAATTGAACTAACTCAGACTTCTTCTAGAAAGATGTCTGTCTCTCACTCTTTCCTTTCTGTCTCTGTGTCTGTCTCTCTGTTTCTCTCTCTCTCTCTCTCTCTCTCTCTCTCTCTCTCTCTCTCTCTCTCTCTCTCTCTCTGTGTGTGTGTGTGTGTGTGTGTGTGTATTTGTGTGTCTTATGCCCATGCACACACATATAAACACACACATATAAACACACATACACATACACAAACACACACACACAAATTTTTAAAAAAGAAATAAATGATGAGTTTTGAGCCTCAAATCTGTTTTAAGGATTGATGCAGAGCTTCCTAACCATAGGATTTATACATCAGTCAGTCATTAATTTTGCATCATGTACATGTTTTAAGTGCATATTTTAAGGAGTTTACAACTGAGTTTAGTATGGGTTTGGTCAAGATTCATGTTATAGTCAGCAGTTTGTTTTCCTAATTACATCTTAAATCAATTCTTCATGTCCAGAAACATCATTGTTTGGTTTTGTGAAATAAATTCACTTCCCATTAAAATGTAAGGGTCATGAACAAGCCATTTTCTTGTAGTTTTTTGGGAGTTCAAAATGGAAAAAAAAAACAAAAAACAAAAAAAACAGATTTTCAAAAATCCCAGATGTTTATGTTGAAAATTTTCTTTCATCTTCTTTAGAAAAAATGAACTTCAAAATGTCCCTTAACTACATTCCCCCAACAATACATCTCAAAACAGATGTCTGAAGAGGCATCATTTTGATGAAAATTCACACAGACAGTATTCTAGGTTAGAAAGAAGCAAACGCCTCTGTCCAAATTTCCCAATTTCCCAAATGCAGTTGGAAGTATTTTATTATTCTGGGTAAAAACAAAATTAAATGTAAGTCTCTCAACATCTCTGATGATAGCCTTGGTGTGTGTGGGCATTCCAGTGTTCCATATGTCTGCACTGAACTCAGACACAGCTGTATTCAAATTACAGCAAATAAGAAGTTTCCTTGCCCTGCTGTTCCATCTATGACAAAGCCCTATTCCATACTGAACCTCACAACCAGAAAGTAATGTTGCATATCAAATTTGAAAATGGAGAAAGAATTGTTCCACATAGCAGTACCCAGGGCACCTGCCCGCTTCCCAATAGAACCTGCTCCATTTGGCAATATCTCCTCCATCTAATTCCCATCACCAGGACTTGTGCAAACCACTGCATTTTCCTGCAATAATATGTCATCATTAACCATATGTCTTCCTTCCACCACTTTTTTCTTTCTTTAGCAATTCTCCACCATTAATTTTTAGTGCAGTTTCCAGAAGACAGTTGGCTCCCATCCAAACGTAATGAGGTTGAGATTCGTAAAGTTCGATAATTGTCAGGGGAAGAATATAAATGCAATAAAATGCAAGTTTCTTTTAGGGCATGCCTCTTAGCAATCATAGATGGACTGAGACTTTTCTGCCTCAACACTTCATTTGAGTAGGGATTATTGGGGTCATAAGGGGGCCTGAGCTCAGTACCTGTTAACTAACAATCATCTGTGATAAATGTCAGGAGTACAATAATAATGATGAAGGAATTTCATCAGTTTTCACAGAATAGCTGTAGTTTTGCTATTTAATTTAATTCACAATATATTGAATGCCCAAATGTGACAAATATTGGGCTAAAATCCATGAGAATGAAATGTTAAGAAAATTGAGGAATCTTCTTTGAAGTATGTCCCATACAATCTTCATTCTGCTGAGGAGGAGGAATCTGGAAATGGTGTATTCACTGGAAATTCCCCAGGCTATGGGGGGAAATGAAAGCAGTCATAAACGGACTCCCAATGACTGAACGTAATTATAACCTTCTCGTTCTGTATAATGTTACATGTATGTTTGTTTTCTGGGCTGGCTGAGTGGTATTGGACAACCAGTTGGTGTGCTGCGGTAAGAGTATTTCTTCTGCTGTCAGCATTCCTTAGTTCCTGGAGCTCTGCATGTAGGATGAAGCCTCATGATCTTTCCCCATCCACTTTGACATGTTTGTTAATGCTCTTTGTTCAACTCCTGCTTCAGCAGTCATGACAGCAAGACATGGTGGGTGTGGCTTCTGATGTTACACAGACACACAGCAAACTCCCTAATGCTCTGGTTCTTACAATCTTCTCATCCCTTCTCCTGCAATGATCCCTGAGCCTTAGATGCAGTACCTGTTTTGCAGATGTATCCATTTGGATGGGGCTCTGCAGCTCTGCATTTTGATTGGATATGTTTTGTTTTTGTTAATGGTCTCCATCTGTTGCAAAGATAAGTTTCCTTGATAAAGGCTGAGCCTATATCAGGGGGTATAAGAACAAGAATTTAGTACACAGTTCATGATTGTGAAGTAACCAAGACAGTTCAGTCAGTCAACAGGGTCTCAAGGGAGGGACGGAGGAAGAGTTGAAAAAGAAGAAAAACAATTAGACAGAATTATATCATGACTCCAGCCGATACTCGGGCTGAAACAGTTTCATTACTCTCCATCCTGCTTTTATATCATTCCAGGCAGATCCAAAAAACATGGTCCATTATTAGATCAAAAACAAAGTAATCAAGCAAAGTAATAAACAAGGAGATCACACAAGGTAGTAATTAAGTAAATTAGCAAGAAAAAGGATTACACATGGTAATAATTAATAAAGCAGTAAACAAAGCCCCGAGGTCACTGTTACTAATACTCTTCTCTGAGCCTACTTCCTTGTCCAAGCCCAGTGACAAATGCCAAATTCTTAGAGGCAGCACCAAAAGCTCTCACCAGTGAAGGTTTAGTAAAATTGTAGTTAAAGGTATCATTCCTAGGTTAAGGAAGCAATAGGAAAAGGTGGAGACTTTAATTAGGGAGGGTGTGGGGCATAATCACAGAATAAGTAGAGAGGAAGTTAAAATAACACAAAGGATGTCTGAAAATGTCCTTAGAATAAATTATTAACTTCTTACCCATCAAAAGAACCTGCAATGTATGTAACTGAGTATAAGTAAGTGTGGGAAAAAAAGCCATGGTGGAGGAGGTGTGTGTGGGGGGGTGGCGGGGGTGTTCTTCTAGGTGAGTCCCACATACAGGAGAAAGTGTAAGGTTCCAGAGGCTGGTGGCTCCGGTGAAGGCAAATCCCAAAGACACGAGGAAGTCCTTGGTTCCAAAAGGGTTTATTGTCGTGGTGGATGGTGGATGGATTTGGATGTACCCCCCATAAAACTCAGGCCAGACCTGAGTTAAATAGGGAGGGAGAAAAAGGGGAGGTTCTCGGGAAAGCATGCTTAATTTGCTCCGCCCTCTGGCCTTTATTAGTATGTAAATCCCTAGGGCCTGAGGCCTATAGTCACACCCTTTACCTGTGCACTTTGGGAGGGGCTGTAATGGCCTATGTGAGTGAACAACATAGGTCTATGGAAATGAGACTGTGTGTAAGAATCCTGGGTTCTGGGGATGTGGCCAAATGCCTGCCATTTCTTTCTCACTTAGTCTCAGGGTTCCAGGCCCATGCCCAACCATGAACCAGGATACCCTTACGCAGTCCCACAAGTAAGCATATATAGTTTTAATAAATTTTTCTTATCTAGGATGATAATGCTCTCTCCAACAGACAAAAACTTAGCTATCTAAGAAAAACCTCAATACCAGGTATGAGAAACTCTGAGTTGCTGGACAAGATTGCCAAGAGATTATCAAAATGTTACAGACGATTTCCACTTCCCTCCCTTGACTCTTAGAGGTAGAAAATAACTCCCAGTTGCTGAAGATGCCATGCACTTCAGACACAAGGCCAGAGGCCCCAGAACTGGAACTGGCCTAAGTGCCTTCTCCCCTGGGACCTGATTTCTTAGTATCAGAAGATGCCTCACAAGTTTCCAAAGGCGGGATTTAGCAACAGTCACACCCAACTATGATGCCTATGAAATACAAGGACAACCAACATGACATGATATCCCTAAGTGTAGAGTAGCAGCATGAGAGTTTGGAGGTAAACACCAACTCTGAAATTGGACTTAGAATCCATTCACCAAGAGAGAAACCTAGCCAAATACCCAGGCCTATGAAGCTGTGGACCTTGCAGAACTTATAAACATATTACTTTTAATCATAAAGATACTAAACAGTAGACATAGACATACTGTGTTTGGGATCATAATATTAGTGACAATGTAAAAGCAAAAAGGTTGATGTCATGTAACAAATTGCATAACATAGTTGAAAATTACCTGACAAGATCAACTACTGGAATTTTTGCTAGGGAAAGAACTTGTATGAACCTCCATATATTATGTGGTAAGGACAGATATTCTTATGACTAATAGTCTTTGTAAGACTCTGCCATCCTTAGGAGAGTTGAAATTGCTAATCAACTCACATGCTTAGAAAAGAACTCATGTACCTGTCCTGGAGTTTTTATGGATATTACACTAGCACGAGAAGACTGCATGAAAGTGCCTTTTCCTTAGAATGTGGGGCAACACCTCCACCTAGCGGCTGCTTTGCCAAGTTCAAAACTGTTCCCTAGATTTAAGCGTAACTCTGAGTGTGAGTATCTTCGCTCAGTCAGTCATCCTATCCATCCATTTACACTGCAACAATGCTGGTTTTACTATCTGGGAACATATAACCAATAGAAAGATAAGTGTATAAGAAAGTTTAACAACATAGCCATGCCATTAGAATCATTTTGATTAAGGTACCAAGTATTGAGAAAATTTCCTTTGTAAATCCAGGCAGGCCTCTAGGTAGAGGGTATCTTTGTGTCTGACATTTTGATTGTCAGAATAGGAAGCACTAAGAGAGGATGCATAAGAATCACTTTGCTTTTTCTGAGAGGAGCTGAAATCCTACTTTGTTTCTGGCTGATAATCTATCTTGTTAAATGTCTCCTGTAAAGTAGGATTGATATTTGTAAACAGAGAAATAAATAATCAGTATCATTTACAAACAAACCAATGTAGAATGTAGGTGTTGGGCCAGCAAGAAGATCATGGACAAGCACAAACATTTGCTACTTTCATTTTGTGGGGCAGGAAGAGGGATGCTAAGATATCACTAAGTCTCCAGCCAGCCTGGCAAACTGAACAGTCCAGCATTTACCAGGTGCTGCATGGTTTTGGCTACACACCTTCAATATTTTAACTTAATGGATTATATCTTTTTATCTTTATAATTACAGAATTAGAAATATAGATACCTGAAAGAATAGGTTACCAGACTCTTAGAGTCATTGATCTGTAGTTCCAGTTTTGGAGAGGTCTAGAAGGTATTCTCTTGTCTTTGTACCAGCTCCAAGGATGAATTTGAGGTGCTTATTTCCACTAGAGAGTATCATAAATCTGTGCTCTATGTGAGGCGAGGGTGGAGGCATGAATATGTATAAACATGAATGCATTTTGTGTTTATAGGTATATGTATTAACTTGTGTGTAGGTAAGCAGGCACATGTATGTGTGTGTGTGTGTGTGTGTGTGTGTGTGTGTGTGTGTGTAAAACAAGATGGCGTTAAGTGTCTTCCTGGATTACTCTCCATTTATTTTTAGGGAGCTCACATATCATTAAAAGAACAAAGCAAAATTGGGTTCCCTGAGGTGATAGCTTCTTCTGACATTGCAAGGAGAAACCTTAGAAAAGCACAGGGATAGGTTTCTAAGCAGAACTAAGGAAAAAAGGGAAGACCTAGGAACCCAATAAAATACCAAGGTCAGCATCAAATGAACTTCTAGACTTAGACTTCACCCTCTTGGATGAGATGAAACTGCTACCCATCTTCTGTGGTTTGATATTATTCTACCCTAGTAATTCAGTCCTTTGTCCTCACCAAGCAACATACTCAAAGACCCCTAGACAACCACCAGTACCCCATTAAAGTAGTCTTTTACTTGAACCAAGATGTCACTGATTGTGCTAGTCTAACTTAGCCAGCTTCCTCTCATGATCCTCTGTCTTCCAACATTTTGATTGCAGGCAGGTTACCACTCTAACCTGGGACTTATGTGGGTTCTCTGAATCACATTCTGCTCCTTACAGAGGCATGACAAGAGCTTAAACCCCTAACCCTGTCCTCAGTTCCTAATTGTCATAGCCTTTAAAAATGGTCTTCTCCCTCTCCCTCATTGTTTTGTTGTTGTTGTCGTCATTGTTGTTGTTGTGGTGGTGGTTCTTCTTCTTCTTCTTCTTCTTCTTCTTCTTCTTCTTCTTCTTCTTCTTCTTCTTCTTCTCCTTCTCCTTCTCCTTCTCCTTCTCCTTCTCCTTCTCCTTCTCCTTCTCCTTCTCCTTCTCCTTCTCCTTCCCCTTCCCCTTCCCCTTCTCCTTCTCCTTCTTCTTTTCTTCTTCCTCTTCCACTTCCTCTCCCTCCTCCTCTTCCTCCTCCTCCTGCTCCTGCTCCTGCTTTTCACTTTCTTTCTCTAGCATGTTCACAGCCATTCTGTATCAAAGGCAAAAACAAGTGGTGGGAATCTTTATAGACAATTTCAGTAGAAAAAAGCAAAACTCAGGCTCAAGTGATGTCCGGAAGAGTACAAGAATGTCAGTCTTGTAGATGCTGAGCAAAGGGGGCGATTTGAGTAACTAGCTCTGTCACAATGAAGGAGACTGGAACTCACATTTACACTAACAAGATAGACCTTTAGAGCAGAGCTATCTGTATATTCATCCACGAGCAGACACGTTTACTGTGGTAATTGGTAATCAACTTGTTATCTATACATGAGAAGGAAATGATGAGAGGTGTTGAAGGAGCAAGGAGGCAAGGCTGCAGCACTAACAGCACACCAGACATCTCATGGGCTCACTCATTAGAAGCATCACAACCACTAACCTGTGACACATTACTTTTCCTGTAAGAGTCTCAGGTCCAGAACACCTGGATGAACTGAGATCAAAAGCTGAAAATGTGATCCTAGAATACTCCACAAAGCTCTTACTATAACTGCTGTCTCTATGTCCTGGGGCAAGCAGCTGCACAGTTACAGAGGACATGTGTGTCTAGTAGTTAGTCCTGGACTTGATACCCAGCGCCAATAAGAGACAGAGAAAAAGAATGATAAAACTGCATTCTGTTCCCAATGCACATGTAATCAATTCCATTTCCCTAATACTCACCCTGGAACCAGCCACTCTCATTTTCCTTGATGGAAGATCTTAGGTCTGAAGCCCCTAGGGAGGCAACTGATAGAGAAGCAACACAGAGGTTTTTATTAGGCTTAGTTCAGGGCTCCATGATCTACCTCCTGAAACCATTCCATGCAGGCAATAGTCTGAATTGTATTATATTACATACTTTTATCTTGGCCCGCAGTAATTTCCCTCATTTCCTTGAAACCTGACAAATTTTTCCAAAGAAAATATAATTAGGAAAAATATCCCTCTAATGCCATCCTCTAAAGCCAAAAGGAAAGTTGAATTAGAAAAAGGCCGAAGTGTGGTGGAAGCAGGGTGGAACGCCCTCTCTTGCTGTTTCCTTTTTCCACATTCATAAAGCCTTACCAGACCCCCTGTGGGGCTACAGAAGGCACAGATCTTATCCTGCTAACAGTTGTTCGTTTTGTCATTCTCACCCAAACACCTTAGTCACAAGTAATTGGATTTCCTCAGAACAGAGAAGCTGGCATTTTTATGATAATGAAGTTGTGTGCTGGGGCTCATTTGACATTAAAGGTGCTTTGCAAATACTTTCCGAAAACTCCTGCTTGTTCATTTAGAAGAGTACATTAAGGAATTATGGGTTTAATTTCCAAAAGATACATAGAAGTATCCAGGGGATACTAAGAAGTGACAGGTGAGCAAGCTCTTAACATGTCACAATGTCACCTGAGTCTCAGGTGAAGTAAGAAAAAAAGAAAGAAAGAAAGAAAGAAAGAAAGAAAGAAAGAAAGAAAGAAAGAAAGAAAGAAAGAAAGGAAGGAAGGAAGGAAGGAAGGAAGGGAAAGAAAGAGAGAGAGAGAAAGGAAGGAAGGAAGGAAGGAAGGAAGGAAGAAAGAAAGAAAGAAAGAAAGAAAGAAAGAAAGAAAGAAAGAGGAAAAAGAGGTGGTCTTATTTTATATTTCAGGACTATTTTACATTTTCCTTATGTCTACATGCCAGAAAAAAAACTAGACTCTACTTCCAGAGGAAAAAAAATAAAGAGGAAAAAGAGAGTGAAGAAAATAAGAACAAAAACAAGCACACACCACCAAGAAGTAAAACCAATCTAAATTGGGTTGCAGTAATGTATAGAAAGGTCTAATCCACTAAAAGGAAAGCACAGCTGTATGAAAAAGATGGAAATACCTAAAGTATCATTGCAGATTTTATTTAAATAAATTATTTGAAGATGCCTGACATTTAGAGCAAACACAATTTGCATTTGTATTTGCTTTGTGTCGTCATTTGAGTTGGATCTTGAAGGATAGGTTAATTTGGATGGAAATCACAAAGAATACTCCTTTCATTGTTTAAGAAATGCATTTCTAGAACATTTATCACTATTATAAATGAATAACCTAACTGAGGTGTTCACTGGCAAATACAAGATGCATGACATTTTCAAAGATTCAAGTCTCACTTAAAAATACACATATACACATGTTGTATGCAGCATATGTGCAACTCGGTCTTCATGTGACTCCCCCAACAACTGGAGAGGGGACTATCTCAAAAGCTGTTGGCTGTCTGTGTGAGATGTTCTTCTAGCAGCACTGCTTTGTCTGGCTGCAGTGAGAGAGCATGTCCCTAACCCTGCAAAGACTTGATATGCCAGGGTCAGGGGATACCCAGTGAGGGCCCTCCACCCTATCAGAAGAGAAAAGGGAGGGGAAGTGGGGAAAGAGTAGGGGGAGGACTCTGAGGAAGAGGGGACAGAGATCAGGAGGTAAAGCGAATAGATTAATTAATAGAGAAAAATTAAAAAAAAAAAAACATGTTGAGCTGGGTGTGGTGGATCACATTTGAAATCTCCGAATTTGGGAAGCCGAGGCAGGGGAATTGCCTCAAATTCACAGCCAAAGTGTGTGCTACAATTTGTTTTATAAACTATGTTGAATGATAAGGTAAGACCTGTCTCAATCAATACATGAACAATAAAAACCCACAACAATTTATTTATCAACAGAAATTATCAGGTAGAATTCTTCAGGGAACTCTTTGTAACAAGAAAAACACAGAAAAGAGAAAGAAATAGAAAATGGGAAACTGTACACTTAACCATTTACTGTTCAATAACATAAGACATCAGTAAAATTATATAACTTTTAATTGGCAATTTTTTAATCTTTTAAAATGTAAAGATAGTTGTATACATAAAACATCATAACACATGCTCTTTCCGAAAAAAAATGAGGAATTTCAAAACAGAAGGAAGAAAATATTTCCCTTGCTCTCAGGTTGCCTATGCATTCCACTCTTAATGTACACTATTTAAAACACAGTTGTGTTCAAGTGTATCCTAATGTCTTACTGATCTATTATACCATTTATCATACAAAAATGTTCTCAACAATCAAAATTTTTTAAATCTCAAATGTGCATTCTTTTAAAAATTATAATTCAATCACTAAGAAATAAAGACATGAACATGATGATTTAAAAAAAACAAAATATTCCTCTAAAACATACTAATTTTTATTTTTTAAATTATTCATTCACCCCCCTCTAACTTTTGTTATGATATGAGCAATCCAGTGACTAGTATTTTGTTTCTCTCAAATTGTTCCCTATTAATATTTAAGGACACAATTTTCACATAGTAAAATTGAATTTTCTTACTCAAATACTTTCTGGTAGTTTTTTTTCATTATTGCTTTTTTTAAAAATGTAACTTTAGTTTATTTAATTCAGTGTGCGTGCACGCACGGGTGTGTGTGTAGGCATCACATTCTGTTAGGGTCCAAAATTGCTGAAAGAAGACCCCAGACTCAGATAGTACGCAAAGACACAGAGTGTTTATTTTCCAGAAACAACAAGCATGTGGAGGTCAACAATTTCTTGAAATGGCGACCCCAGACAAAGGCAAGAAGGCCTTCCTATAGGAAACCAGGGGAACACTCTAGAAGGATTAAGTAATCTAAAATTTCACTGGTGGCTGCTAGGAGGTTACAGGTGGTCAGTCGTCTACGTTCCTATGTCATGAACATTTAATCATAGAATGAAATACGGCTGCCCAGCATAACTGGCCCATCCTGAGATATTTCCTCATTTTTGTGGTTATCACCAAATTGTTCTTTGGGAGAGGGTTTTATGACCTTGTTTCTGGATTTTAAGGTCTATTCCTGGAGTTGGTGCCCTATGACCTTCATTTTGAAATCAGATCTAGTCCTTTAATGGAGACAAATGGAGTTTATGTCATCCTTTTAATGTCATAGCTTGGTGTGGAAGTCAAAAGACAAATCTTGGGGGTTAAACTTACAGGATATTGGATAGAACTAGAATCATGAGTTCTTCAAGTCTCATTGGCTTCATTATTGCTTTTTAAAAACATCATTTTTACTTAAAAAAAAAATGTCCTAGCATTGTACTTGTAAATGGTTGTACCGGTCACATACAGAGCAGCTAGCTCTGCTATTTTTTCAAAATCGTACAAGTCTTTTCTCAGCCTTATTTTTAAATGGTCTGCTGTTGCCTGTGACCTAGATCCCACCTGCCCTTGGGGATTGGAGGTGAGGTGGTGCAGAGTCAAACAACACAGACTCCAGGAGCAGGTGAGAAATGCTACAATAAGCCCTCTGAACTCTGCTGCAAGCTCGTTTAATACGCTTCATTTGTACCTCATTGGTCCCAAGAAAGCATCGCTTCTAAACAGCAGTTTCTGATTGGTTGACACTGTCTGCACCAACAATCCTTTGCTTCGCAGGCAGTCCTCAGTTAGGTCCTCCTGTAGGAGATGCTTTTGATATTGCTCAGCCCACGGGCATTTACATAGAGGCAGCTCCACCATTCCTGATACAGTCTAGGACCTAGAATACATGGTTTAATGTTAGAGATTTGTTTCTCAAAATAGCCAGGAATCAGAGGGAATAGTCAGAGGGAAACAGCTATCTATCACAGCAGCTAGCTACAGGCTTTGCAAACTAGTCTTAGGAGATCATGAAAAAGTACCCTTTTGCTCTAATTGAATGTTTGTATTTTCAAGTGTTCTTTATGTTCCTATAGAATGGGTTTTCCTCTTCCTTCTGTCAAGGTAGTAATTTACATTGACTTAATTTTTAAAGAATATTAAAATGAAAATATCACCTGGGCTCCTCTTGGCCATGGTGTATCTTGATATTGATAGATGATTGAGGTCTTTTTCTAGTATTTTGTTTTGTGGGGTATTTTAAATTTTTACTTTTAATTTTTAATTCTGTATATGGAGTATTGGGGTGTTAGTGGGGAACATCTGTACACATGTGAGTGCTGGTGTCTGTGAAGTTCAGAGAGAGCACTGGATTCCCTGAAATTGTTGGGCCAGGCTCCACATGGGTGCTCAGCATCTTACTCCTGTCATCGGCACTAGCAGGAAGCATGTGTGACCGCTGAGCCATCTCTCTCCAATCCAGTTGCTTGAGAAAGGTATTAGTCTATAATAGTCTTCTCATTTTCATTGTATTCTTCTGATTTTCTTCGTGTTTTTATTGTTTTAGAATTTCACAAATGCATATAATATGTTTTGGGGAGATCTACCCCCTTTTTTCTCTCCTCTAAAATACCAGCATTCTTTCCCAACTTCATATGTGCCTTCTAAAGGCATCTAATCCATTCAGTGCTGCTTGTAAGTATATGGGTGCAGGAAAATCTACTGGAGCGTAAGCAGCTATTCGCTGGCAGATTCACTCAAGAAACTGTCTCTTCGTCTTCCAGTGGGGACTGCCACTAGCTCCAATTAAAGACAGAACTTGATGAGCCCCTCCTGCACCCATACTGAAATTTTGATTGGCTTGATACTGTTCTGGTCTTTGTACATGCACATGTATTTTAACCTGGTTTCACTAAACCGGTAGAGCTATGGTCACTGTTTGTCTAGACTTTTATATTTTTATGTTAGGTTTCATTCCTTAATTATTCAATGGAATTGGACACAGAAACCAAATTACTCTGCAAACATCTTTTAGAAAGGTTTTGATAGCAATTTTAACTTGTTTAATAAAATTGTCTTCCTTTTGTTCCCTTGTCCTAGTGTAGACCTTGGCATTGTTTTTAAAAATTGCCCATAAAAAGCCTTTAAAGCATAGTCTTATGGGTCCCCAACTGTTCATAGGATTTAAGTAATAACTACTTCCTCCCTCTTGGCAATGATAACTTGAATTCTTTCTGTGGTCAGTCCAGATTGATAATTTTGTTGGTATAGTCATAGAATCACTGACTCTGCCTATTTCCTTCTTGTTGGTTTCTGTTTCCTTGCTATCTGTCCTTAGTTTAATTATTGAGATTTTTCTGGTTCTGTGGAATACTTTTTATTTGTATTTTGTCTTTCCAAATGTATATTTTTAGATCATTGCTTTGTAACTTTCTCCTTTTGCTCCTTAAACAGTTTAGTGAGCATTTGCTTATCAGAATTATGGCATAAAATAATTTTACTTGTTCTCTTCTTTAGGTATTCAATATTAATTTATATTATAAAGATGCAAGGTTTTTTTTTCATTTTTACCCCCACTTCACTTAGATTGTTTTTCAGCTCAAGGAATATTTTATTTTTTCCTTGTAATTTCATCATAAAGTCATGAAGAGCTTGACAGATGTCATGCTTAATTTAAGATTTTTGCGGTTTATTTGAATGTCATTCTGATGAAATGGTTTCATTGTGGCAGGTGCCTATGTTTAGCATAAGGAGTTTGTATGCATCTGCACTGGTCCTATGGTCCATTACAGCTAAGATTACCATGCATTCTTCAGTCACTCATTTTTATTCACATCAAGGAAGAATAGCAGTGTTAGTGTAAATTCAAAGATGTATGGTGAACAACTCATTTTTACTTTTTTTTTGTATCAATCTATTACAGAGAGGAATCTAAAACAGTTGGGATAATTGTGAGACTATTTTTTTATTCTGTGTTCTACATTATTTAATTTCATAGTTTTTTATATACATGGAAAACTATAATAGTTATATATTGCTGATTGTTCCTTCACCATGTGATAGGCTGCTACTCTTTATCTCTGTGAGCCGCTTTCTCAATCTCCACACTATCCAGTATTAAAATACTCTTGCCAAGCACTTTTTGTGCTTACTGGGCAAAGTGGATATGCTCTGGGCATGCATTTCATCTTATCTCTATTTTGCAATTAAAAGTTCTTGTAACCAGGTGTAATAGAGTTTATATTTTTGGTATTCAGTTATTCTCTTCCTTTTCTTTAGCTGAGATTTAATGTACAATACGGTCATTGAAATTGTTGGATTTCTTTAGTCTGTCATTTTAGTAGCTGTTTTTATTTGCTTTGATTCTTTATTTAGCACTGTTGCTTTTGCATGAATTATTGAAATCATTGCAATTTCCTTACTTCCAGGTTTAAATATCTATTAGTATTTTAAAATTATTTTCATGGAGGTGGGGTATGTGTGTTATGTGACAAACTTTTCCTTGGTAGTCGGGATACTACATACCTCACATAGGTGGCCCATGAGAGTCCAAAGTATAAATATAACTAAAGTTCACATGGTGAATCAATGAATTTTATTGAAACTACTTACAGAAATATGAATGAGAGATTACTTATAGGACCAAAAATGACTCAAAGATGATAGCTGTATCACCAAAACCCACCCCAACATGGGTGACAGCTCATAAAACCTGAGAACCTAGCACACTCTGCACAGGCTTCAGGCAGCTCTACAGGTTGGAGGATGCCCCTTCCATGTGACTCACTTGTTCTAAACCTCTCCCAGGCAGCTCTTCAATTTCTGTTTGTTCCAAGAAGATGCGTTGGTCTGAGTCTTCACTGCAGCGTGGCTTGCCTGAGACTGACTCTCAGCAATCTTTTATTGTTTACTCTGGAAAGAGGGAGCCTAGTGAATCTGGTCAGTTTGGGGAACTTCTTGAAGCTATATTGACAAGTTTACCTTCCTGCTTAAGAAGCTTTTCTATAGGACAGAATGATTCAGTCTCAGAGGAAACAGCTACACAATAGTCCAGAGGTACCCATAGAGGCCAGAATAAACCGTACGATTTCCTAGAAAAAAAGGTACAAGTGTCTACAGCTGCCTTATATGAGTGCTTGCATGACTTGTGGTAACTGAATTGGGGTCTTCTATAAGAGCAGTACATGTTCCTTTTAACCATTGGGCAATCTCTCAGGCCCAATATTTTTATTGTGGTTGTCTCTTCATTTTATATTGCTTGCTCTCAGTGTTACGAGTATGTATGTTTAACTTTTAACATTCCATCAATGGTATGATTTCATTACTTCATAAAAAATGTTGATAATATTGCACACATCTACTTTATCTCTTTCACACATTGTGATATCTCCTGTACTTTGGTCAGACATGTACATATTTCACACTCACTAGAAAATGTTTAAATGTGTTTCCCAAGACACACATACATTTAGAAGATTTAAGATATGTTTTTCAAATTTACTTCATGTTGATCTTTACTTTTGAGTTGCTTGTCTTCAGAGTTCCTTCTTAGTCTATGACATATTTAACTTCAGCTTGCATAAGTCTTCTTAAATTTATTTTCAAGCTGCACATGGTAGTTCACATTTGTAATAACAGCCGGTATCCAAGACACTGAGGCAGGACTGCTGCTCTCAGAACAACATATCTTCATAAGGGCTACACTTGATGTGGGATATATATTTTTGCTAAATAAATAAATAAATAAATAAATAAATAAATAAAATCATATTATTTATCTAGGCCTGGAAGACTGTGCATATAAAACATGGCATTTGATTCTAACATGTTTTTCCTTCAATAATTGGAACTTATTTTTCAGCCGGGTGGTGCTGGCACACGCCTTTAATCCCACCTCTTGGGAGGCAGAGGCAGGCGGATTTCTGAGTTGGAGGCCAGACTGGTCTACAGAGTGAGTTCCAGGACAGCCAGGGCTATACAGAGAAACCCTGTCTCGAAAAACCAATAATAATAATAATAATAATAATAATAATAAAAGAAAAAAAAGAAACTTATTTTTCCATATATTCTTTTCTCTTTATGATTTCTAATGTGAACTCAAGAACCATCATTTCTCATGTATCATATGTCCTTTTTCCTGGCTGCCTTTGTGACTTCCTTCTACATTTGTTGTATTTTGAACTAGTTGACTTTTTATTTGTCTGAGATTCTTTAAACTATGGATATAAATCTTTTAGATTTGGAATTTTTATTTAAACTCTGTATTTTAGCTGAATACAAATAACCAATAAATGCCAAAGGTCTTAAGAAGAATCAGCAAAGATGATGCAGTAAAGAACTCTAAAGCTTATGAAAACTGACACAAATGTTACTCAGGAGCCTGCCTGAGATGACCATTCAGACATAGTCGATAGCCAGTGGAAACTCTTTATTCTAGCCAGTTGAATCTACCCTCAGGTATTCAGAACCTATGTGTATTCCCAAGCATTTAGAACTAAGGGTTTTTAAAGCCAAATATCACCTCCTGGTATTTCACTGAGCAGCTGCAGGTGAGTTTTTGTGCAAGTAAGCAGTTTATCAGAAGCTAAGAAATTAGCTAGACGTAGAGGCTCTGCACAGTCAGGGAGTTCAACTGAAGCTAAGTTAGCTGAGGCATTTTGACCTTGAGTTTCTAAAAGAGAGGTGGGGAGTTTCCCAAAGAATTAATCTTCAAGGAGATCAAACACTCATTAAACCTGAAACAGCCTCAGCAAAAATGCTAGACAGAGGAACCTCTGCATTCTCTTGTTCTATCACACCAGTCATCATAATAACTTTTCAGAAGTCTTGATACAAAAAGTTGGTGGCAATCTGTAACATGTTCATTAAACATAATAGCTGAGTGTCAAAAACCTTTTCATAGAGACATGTCAGATTTGACCTTTATGTTTTGAAAGTTCTAGTATTTGGAGTGGATAATGCATATTGATTCTTCTTCAACTGACCTTCCCTCACCCATTTTGCAGTGCAGTCCACACAGCTCATTTTTATTTTAGGCTTTGTATATTTTCTCATCAAATCTTACCTTGGTTACTTCTTGATAACTTCCTTCTGACCTGAATACTTTTCACTTTGCACACTTTGGATATGTATCTCCTTATTTCATGGGAATTCTAACTATAGCTGGTCTACAGCCATTGCTAGTTTTTGGTAATTCCAGTATCTTATGATTTTAAGTTTGGCATCTATTTGTTAAAAGCAGAAGAAACTCTGAATGAGTGTATATTATTGACATGGGCATAGACATGTGAAGGACTTCAATGTCTCAGACCCATAGGCATGGCAAAGCCTTCTCCTGCTGTGAATATTTTTGTTAGGAAAATGTTAACCTTTAGCTAACCCAGACTGTGCAGTAAGTATCAACTGGAGCTTCCTTCTCTAGGATGACGGTAACATGAGGCTGCCTCTATACAGAGACCTTCTACAGTGATTATTTAACCTCTCTCTGTCCCTCTTTCAATAAGTTTCTGGGCTGCTATTGGTACATCTTTGTCAGAGCACAGAACTCCCAACCCCAGCTTTTCTGCAACTGTGCCTGCTGTTTCTTCACTCCCTGAAACCATTTAGATCAATCCATAAGCCATGTAAGGATTACTTTTTCATTGGGAATTGGTATTTTATTTTGATACATTTTACATATAAACTGATTTTAATTTTAATGTGAACATTGTGAATATTATTTTATATAAATAATGGGTCCCATTGCTGAAAATCAAGTTAGGCAGGTTCTGAACCCAACTCTTTCATTAGATGACTGTATGGCTCAAATCTTAGTCAGATACAAAAGCATTGCCATGCAGCAATGAATCTGATTCATGTGTACTTAGCTTACAGTCCGAAATCTTAGGTTTGATGGCAGTCCTATTTATATCTATTTCCTAAATGTGTGCTTCTGGGGTTAATTCAAAATTGTGTTTTGTAATTCAAAAATGAGGTCAAGTCCTGAAATCTTTATATTAGTTTAGGTCTTTCTTATACATCCATCATTAGATAGGTTTGTGAGATGTTCAGATTCGTTCATGTATTTAGCAGACCCATTTCCCTAGTTATCAGTAATCTCTAATTATCCTTGTGATTTTTTTATCTCTAATATCTACATCTTCTACTTCCTCTGATAAGTTATATGTTGTTTGTCATAATATAAAATCTTCCTTACTGGGCATAATCCTTGAAACAAACTTAGAAGAAGATGAGGAGAATGAAAAGGAAGAGCAAGAGGAGGAGGATGTTGAAGAGGAAAAGGAAAAGGAAGAGAGAAGAACAAAATGAAGGAACAGAAGAGATTAGAACTCAGGTCATAACATTTTTTTCTCAACATAAAGGTCACTTTTCCTCAATTTACTTTACTTACTTAGGTAAAGGGCTAATTTACCCATACTTATTATACTTATCCAGGTTTATTTTTGCATTTAGTTCATTTAAAAACCTACAATGTCTTATATTATTAATTCAATTTATTAATATAGAAGTATATTCATGAATGTTTATTCCTATTAAATTTCAATCTATAATATTTATATTTCATTACTGTGTAAATGTATTATTTTGGGAATTGTGAAGACAAATATGAATATCTGGAATAATAAGAAGCTAAAGATTTAATAATACATGTATCAATATGCATGCATAGCATATGTAGACTGTTAGGCTTCCTGAATTCATATGAGAACAACTAAAGGTATCTTTATGGAGTATTGTGTTCAGTGGACTTCAACACTCTTTATACTGCCAAGGGGTTCAACAGAAGCTTAAAACGGTGGGTAATGTTCATTGAAACTAGCAAATAAATAAAACTGCGGACATTAATTTTATGTTAGGAACAAAAATACTGAGAAAAATAGGATGGACAAGAAAGGTAGAGTGAGAAGAGTTTCATTCAGGTGACCACAGAATTAAAAAGAAAGGGCAGAAGATGTGCAGGAAGGAAACAATTTGCTGATCATGCCAAAGGGGAGCTTACATTTCATCTCATACACAAAGGTAGGTGATATTGAGTTGTTAAAATTTGGAGCTAAAACCTTAAAGATTTAAAATGAAATATATAAAAACACTTTTTACTTATTCCCTAAGAACCCAGCAAAGACCTTGTAGGGTCATTTAGTAGATTTATGTTGGCTTCCTGCTAGGTGCCAGGTGCAGAGTCAATGTCTTCCTAAATCCACTGCAAATTGTAAAGTGATGTATACCTTCAGACAGGCCTCCTTATGGTTACTATAGTGGTTGGCTTTTTAATTTTCCTGTTCATCAACATTATCTGTTTGTGAAAACAGACCTCTGGAATCACCTTTGTTCCTGCTATAAAATTCAGATTTACTGATAGAAAAAAAGAAACAGAAAAATATTTCCCGAGAACATCAACTTATTTTGGGCAGGAGTAGGCATTTTCCATTCAGTTTGTGGTTACACCCAAAGGACTCTGAGCTTTCCACAGCCCACAGTGTACTTCATTTCTGATTTCAACTCTTACCCTATTAATTCTTTGCTACTGTATGTACAGAGTGAGTGTTTGCTCAACAAACTTGTGTACTTAGATACAATTTCCAAAGACATTCTACATGATATGGGAGTCATAAACTACTTTTTCTCCACCGAGCTTTGCTTGTTAAATGGATTTTTAGTTTGCTGGAAGCAATTTTGAGACTAATTAAAAGTTTAATAAATAAACATAATCTATTATTAGTCAAATTATAATGCAGTGATGTTTTAGAACTGGAGCAACTATGCTGCATAGTGAATTCCTCAATAAATTATGCATGAGCGATTTGGAATTGCTTACCTCAATTTGGACAGTGCCTGATATTAAAGCATACTCGGTAATTCAGTTTGTAGTTTGAGGGCATACTAGGGCTAGAGAAACAGAGCTTATGTTAGCTCCACTTTATTCTGGCATTGGTCTTACTTTTTAATTGTGTTTAAAACAGTTATTTATCTGTTTTCTTTTTATTTTTCTATTAATTGTGGCCTTCGCAATATTAGAAAATAAATCCACTTCAGTGGAACTGAAAATGAAAACTGCTTTTAGAAAAGCAGTTTTTCCCCATGAGTTTCATCTTCTCTCAAGGCTCTGCAGGAATTTGTTCGCTTACATATTTGTTTCAAAATAATCAACTTTTAGTTTTAACCCAAAGGCATTATGTTAGTTGCTGGTGAAATGATTAGAAATAGGGGAAGGTTGTTATTATTTTTGTATGTGTATGTAGGCATGCACATTTACATGTACACTAGGAACAAAGACTGATGGGTAAAATAGGCAAAATAAGGTACAATGAGGTAAATGCTTTAATAAAGATAGATCCTTCAGTACATGGTAAGTCTTCCCAATTGAGGACTGAAGCATCAGGGAGTGGGGGTAGAGACTTGATCTGTTGAAGTAAAACAGAGCTGACACTGGAAACCAGGTAGCATCTTAGACACATTAAATAGAGATGCTGATTAAACAGTTTCCTCCACAGAACAAGGGTGGGGTGTCTTTTTTCTTCAAGTTGACTTGGTATTAAGATGTAAGCATCCACCCGATTTTTCAGTCCATCTGCATTTCAATGTATGCGTTCATGCACCACTGAGTCACAATTACTGTCGTTCATGTTCTGAGCTGAGATAGCTGTTAGCTCCGTGTTCTAATTTAACAGATATTAGCACATCTATGTCAGCAATATTGGTCTGCTTCTCTGTGGAAGGCCTTGGAAACTTCACTATGACCTATACCCGAGTCCCTCTGAAGACAAAACAGGCACAAAGAAGAGTCTGACAAAGATAAGAAACTTTGAAAGGCTGCTTTAAAGATTTTGTGGCAGTCCCTCATGAGACTAGAAGGGGTATTGAAAGCAGAGTAAAGGAAACTCTATGCATCTATACAGGGATATAAGCTTCTCACAGTATTTTGAAATTCTAGGAAATGGTAAAAAATACAGCCCTATATGCATTGCATTTAACAACCCAGGACCTCTTTCATCATGAGATGAACACTTTGTATGAGAAAAGTATCATGGGATATCTATTTTCTTAGGGCAGATACTGATGTGTATTAAAAAAAAAATGGCACTTGGGAAATAGGAGAGGCCACAAAGCAGAACGAAAATGTTATCTCTATATTTCATATCAGTGAGTCAGCTGGGGTTAGACTCATCCTGATCTGTGGGCACAAAGTACAATGAAAGACACAATTTGGTGTGACTTTTACCTAGTAATCACACAAGTATTAGAAAACAGGAATCACCATACACATAGATTTTAGACCCAAGTTTTCCATATCTGCAAAAATGCATTGACCAGACAGGTCAGTAGTCCAAGCCATTTATGATAGAAGAGAAAACATTCTCTACCCACTACCAAGTCAAGGCAAGGGTAAGAATGTATAATAGTTTTATATTACCCACAAGCAACACTGGCGACTGTTCACTCCATCAGCAGTCTGTATGGAAAACTTAACTTATAACACAAACTACTAAAGACTGGACATTTTCTGGAAGAGATGTAAAAGAGCTGGTCATGAATTAGATGGCAAAGATCTGATCTATAGATTACACAGTTGATTTTGTGTCAGGGTTCTTCCCAGCAAGAATCATTAATGCAGAAAACAATCTCAAGATGGAGAATCACTCAAACACCCTGCCAGTTCTAACCTCAGCAGGCCAGACAGAAGGAGGCAGGTAAGATAGTCAGTAGAGCAAACCCAGAATTGTCTAAAAATGAGCCTGTTTTGACGATTTATAGAACTTTAATCCTGAGAGAACACCTAGCCAGGAGTTGAGGGATACTACCTCATTAAAACATAGTTGAACAAAGTGTATTGGCATGTGCATGATTAAGGTGGAGGAAATGTTTCTTATGTTATTCCATGTGATCTCAAGATCACTGTCATTCATAAGACAGAAAGCAATGGGGTGTGGAAGGATAAAATAAGATGATCAGGTTTGAAACACATGCAAAATTGAGCATTTAATGTGCTGAAGCTTTAGCCTGATACTGTACAAGGAAACCAACCCTGTGTTTGAAAGATCCAGGTTCCAAAGAAGTCACAGCTGAGGACTTAAAATGTTTTGCTTTTGGTTTTGTTTCTGTTGTTGATGGTGGTTGTGTTTTGTTTTGTTTTTTGTTTTTGTTTTTGTTTTTGTTTTTGTTGTTGGTTGGTTGGTTGGTTGGTTGGTAAGTTGGTTTTGTTTTTATCTTTCTCAGGTTATCACACAGACTTCAGCTTCTGAACCTTTCACAGTCCAAGTTTAGGCTCCTCAGACTTACACGTTCCTCACAGAGGGAAGTTTTCTCTATACTGCTTTCAGATGTCATAACACAATGACACAAAGGCCCTAGATGTTCAGGCAGAAACTGAATAAAGAGTAGAGAAGCCCCTCTCAGATAACCAAGGAGTTTGTTTTTCCTGATTCTGAAAACAAGCCTTCCCCACAGGACTCCTCTTTGTCTCAGGAAAAGAATGAAGGAAGATTTCTCGTGTTCTTCAGTTCCCAGACTAAGCCCAGAGGAGTCAGCCTCAATGTTAAAATTTGGACTTGCAGATCTAAGGCTTTCAAGTAAGATGCAGTCACTGAAGGTAACCTGGGATTCTCTAGAGGGAAGAGTTTGAAGCAGAAGAATAGTTTCTATCCCATTTCTCTTACTTTCATATCCTGTTGTTTGGATCACTAGAGAACTTGGCTCTCCTAATCATCATTCTAGCCATGATGTCATTCAAGCAAACAGGCAGCTATTGCACATAAACTGTCCCATGTAACAGGAAAGCCTTCCTGCTCTTTCCTTGGAGAAGTTACAACGACACTCTTCTAATTCATTTGAACTCATTGGATCCCAGCTCGACTATCATAATACTGTACAGAAGAGCATGTCAGTATACATGAATACATACATATACAAACCAAACACACACACACACACACACACACACACACACACACACACACAAACACATCAACAAAAGGACTGTGTAGTCTAGGGCTTAGTTGAAGACCTTCCAGAATTTCCTTTCTTCAGTGACAAAACGTGAACGTGAACATCATTATCAGAGGGACGTGCTAAGAATTTGGTCAAGTAACTACAAAATTTATGTCCCAGAAGACACTCAGTGCACTGTCCCTGCTAACATATCTAATACTCATCTCTTTTTGTAAGACTAAAAAAAAAAAAAATTCTTGTAAACTTTAGAGGATTAACGTGTGTCCACCTCTCCTGGGCAAATGGACTGCAGATAAGTACTCCTATTAACCAGGTGCTCTCCAAACCTGCTCTATGTGACTCAACTCCAGCAACTAAGTCATCGCCAGTCTCCAAATGCCATTTAAAGGGTCCTCACCATTACCAACCACTCTCTTGCTCGCTCCTCTCTCTTGCTTGCTCTGTCTCGCTGTCTTGCTGTCTCTCTCTCTGTCTCTCTGTGTCTCTCTCTGCTTCTCTCTCTGTCTCTCTGTCTCTGTCTCTGCCTCTCTCTCTCTCTGTCTCTCTCTGTCTCTCTGTCTCTCTGTCTCTCTGTCTCTCTCTCTCTCTCTCTCTCTCTCTCTGTCTCTCTCTCTCTCAAGTCTCTGCTCTGACACAGCCTTTTCCACCCCTATTCAATCTCTTTTCTGAGACCTGTGGAGGTATTCCACTGCAAAATCCTAACAGTCCCAGCACAACAGACTGATTTCCAAGACAGAAATATCTCCACAAGTATGCCTTATCTTTATGAGGCATAGCACATATTAGCTCTCAATAATGTTCTATTAGGGAATTTAATTAAAATGCCTTCAGTAAGATGTGTTTTGAACTGTGGTTCAAACTATTAGTCTTTTACAGCATGTCTCAGGTACTCATTGCTTTACATCGTCGAGCACCCCTGAGACCATTCCATGTGCCCGGCCTTAATGAGAGACTCTGTTTCTGCCCTGCCTTTGTGCTACCATGTCCTTTCATATTTAACATGGCAAAAATAAAAATCATGGGACATACGTTAAAGTTAGAAAAATGTTAAAAAATATGTGGGAAAAAAGTAATTAATTTGTGCCCTCCTCACGCTTCTTTTTCTAGCATTCCATTTATTTACTTTTAAAGGTTATCACCTGTTTCTCTCCAACAAAACAATAAATGGATGAAAAATTCTGTCCAGAAGGCTTTTCTTTGAACACTGCACAACTGTAGCCAATTATGTGCACAATGCGAGGGTTTTTGAAGCGGAGAACCTGCAAAAGGGTGAGGAAGGAGAAGGACACAGCTTCTGTCTTGGTGGCAAAGTCACATTCTTATCGCAGTTTCCACAGCTGCTCTGATTCACAGGAACTTGGCAATAAAGCTGTGATTAAACCCATTGTTTTTGTTTTGTTGTCTTCTTTCACTATCATTTTTTTTAAATACCCAGATGTTTGGGATCTTGGAGGGACTGTGGATGGCTGTGTTTTTATGCATGTATGTTGATGAGCATACATATAAGCATTTTTTCATCTTCATTCTACATCAGGGCTGTAATGCAAAAATAATACCACTGCAAGATCCATTCTGTAACTCCCAGTCTACCATTCATAGGACCATTTTGAATACAGCATTCCTTAAACATACACACATACACACACACACACACACACACACACACACATGCACTTCCAAACAGACAAGCACACAATCAGTATTTATCTCCACTCCTGTGCATATGAACTTATATCTACAGATAGAAGTCAGAAGAAATTTCAGAGCTGGAAGGACTAGGAGGAATCAGAATTAAAAATGGGGAGTATGGGACAATATGATCTCAGTTTTCTTGTCACATGGAGGAGCATATTCTAGACAGTCATATCCAAAAGATACTACTACAATCAAAGATTAAGATTTAGCCTCCAGTGATGAATTAAGTAGGGTCTCTAGCATCAATGCTAGAGGAAAACAGGCCAATCATCCTGCAGAGGATACCTGAGTGGAGCCAGGTTCTTGTCAGTTAGCTTCACCCCTGATGGGGAAGGAAGAGAGGGTACCATTGTCCTGAGGGATTATCAACATCTGTGCAACTGGTAACCAACTTGCATTATAAGTTTCCAGATTCATTTTTTTACTTAAAATATATTCTTCCCTCATACAATAGGACCTGACCAGCTTCCCCTCCCTCCATTCCTCCCAGCTTAAGCCCCCTCGCCCTCCCCCATGACCCCTCTCTCTCCAATTCCTCTTCAAAAAAGAACAGGCAAGCCAGAGATCTCAATGAACAGATACACCACCCAGAAAGGAAACAAAGGTAAAACATTTTCATTCAATGTTTTAAAAACCATTACAAATCCAGGTGTATTCTCAGTATGCAAACACACATATTTGTTTCAGATAAGTACATTTTTATTATATGCAAATAGGCATTGTATTCCAAGAGGAGGTTGTTAGATATTTGAGATCCAGCCAGAGTCTGGGACACAAGACTATGAGGCACATGCCTTCTCAAGTGACTTTGTGAAGACTTCAGGAAAAGTAAAGAGAAAAGAGTGAGGTAATAATGAGTTATTGACCACCCTGTCCTTCCAGGTCATCACTGGCCACTTGCATTCTTAGTGTTTATAATGGTGCTGTATTGAGCACACTATGAGGTGCAAGATTCCTGCTTGGTGATTGCAGACCCTCGCTCACATATAAAATATTTTATTTTATTTAATATTAATATGAAATTCAATTTTGATTTACATTTTCTTAATTGACCTAGAACTAAGAAACAATTCAGAAAATAATACTAGAAAACAATTTTACTAAAAGGAAAAAGAGCAAAACAAACACACAAAAAATAGAGAATGGCAAATGCCCTTCTGACTCTGCAGCTTGGAAACATTCTGAAGTCCTTGCTTATTGGGCACTAGACTGTCTTGTATTGTTCTGTGTGTCCAACTAATCATGTTTAGATGTTTCTAATCAACTTTATGGATAAAAACTAACAAGTGGGAGTCTGGGCTGGAGAGAATGGAATGATTTGTGACTGATGAATTCAGGAAGCTGCCTGAATTTATTATTTATATTCTTGACTCTCTTGAGTTTCCTGTAGATGACCCAAGATTACTTTGAGAAGAGTCGGAAGACCTTGCAGGTTAATAGGATTAGTTAATTGGATTAGCTATACAGGCCTTTGTATCTATAAAATCAAGGATCACTGGATGCTCCATTTTCTCTCTTCTTTCTATTAAAGTACACATCATCTCAGATACATTTCATAAGTTGCTGTGTCTCCAACGCTCTTTCTGAAATTTCTCCTTATACATCACAAAAACCAACTTATTTCTACAGACATAACATATCATTGAAAATACTACAGTGTATGTGAGTGTTCCTCTAATTAAAAAGTAAGAGATTAAAATACAAGTAGTTCAAATAATTTGTTCTGGATTCTCAGAAAAAATAGGAATAGGAGTTTAGATCAGCTGGCCTGATTTAAAAACCTATTCAATTCACCATGCCATCCCTTCCGACCATATGAGAGTCTTGTCTTTTTTTTTATTGGATGTTTTATTTACATTTCATATGTGTCTCCTTACCCCATCCCCCACCCCCCCAGGAACCCCCTATCCCCTCACCCCTCCCCCTTCTTCGCTGCAGATGTAACCCCTACCTACCCCCCCACTACCTCCCCACCCTCAAATTCCCACCCCCTGGGGCATCCAGCCTTCATGAGGTCAAGGATCTCTTCTTCCACCTATGTCCAGCAGGGACCTCCGCTCTTACATATACAGCGGAAGCCCTGGATCCCTCCCTAAGTGCTCCCAGGCTGGTGGTTTAGACCCTGGGAGCTGTGGTTGGTTGGTATTGTTGTTCTCCTCATGGGGCCACAAACCCTTTCAGCTCCAGTGGCCTTCACTCTAACTCCTCCATTGGGAACCTCATGATCAGTTCAATGGCTAGTTGTGAGCATCTGAATATGTCAGACTCTTGCAGACCTCTGAGGAGACATCTATATCAGGCTCTTATCAGCATGCACTTCCTGATTTCCACATCAGCATCTACCTTTGGTGACTGCACATGTGATGGATACTCAGGTGGAATGGTCTTCAGACAGCCCCTCCTTCAGTTTCTGTCCCTCACTTTGTCTCCATATTTGCTCCCTTGAGTATTTTGTTGCTCCTTCTAAGAAGGACCTTCCCAACACTGCTTGCTTTTGACAGTCACTGTAGTTGCTCACACAGGATGGAACCATCTCCATCCTAAAGAGGTGGCTGTGTTTCTCTAGGTTATGTCATACCAGCACTAGCTAAGGTAACTCACAATTTGATTGATTCATTTAAGGGAGATGGTTTTGTATTGGATGAAAACATAGAAACACTGGACACTCAAGCAATATTGTGATATATATACATATACATATGTATATAACTAAGTTATCAGTACTTCCTCTGAGGTCAAAGATGAACTACAGAGGAGGTTAATACTTTCTCAAAACCCAGAAGAATTTTAAGAGCACTCCAGGACACTTGGTATGTTTGGTTCTCGTCGCCTCCAGATTCCCTTTTGTGAAAGTTGCTCTTGAATTCTTGTCTCTGAATGCATGCTGGTGTTTTACTGCATGGTTTTTACTAGAATTGCTTATTTAGACTTCTGATTAGATTCTCCATCCTCTAATCCTGGGTGTTACAATCACTCTATACCATCCTATCATTTTACTACTGAGCTTGTCTAACCTACAGCAAGAAACAAATATTTTCCATAACTGTTTCCTTGATCTTGGATGCCAAACAGAAGATAAATAGGATGTATTGCAACCGTAAGAAATAGGACCACAGTCCAGTGGCATAGGAAGGCAACGATGCTTTATTTGTACACCAGGCCAAGAGGAGGGTCCTTTTACCTACATGTACTTTCACCCCATGGATTGTTCGTATATAAGTTATCACTAAAAGGCTGGCAAGGATGCTCTGTAGGTAAAGATAATGATTGCTGAGCCATGATATCCTGAATCCAATTCCAAGGTCCCATGTGTTAGAAAGAGAACTAATTCCCATAAGCTGTCCTCTGACCACCACATGTGCAACATGGGTGCATACCTGTGTGAGCATGTGCACATACATACTCACAAATAACAGTTATAAAATAAAACAGTTATTTTTAAATATGAAAATAAACTTGTCAAGATAAATCTTCAAACACTCTTCAGAGCTTTGTAGCTACAGTGACTGATCATTATATTCAGCTGTATTGATTAAACCCAGTCAGGCGATCATGCCTAATTTCAGTACTCATTAGAGAGGATGAACCCACACTGTGTGTTGTTGTGGGCCATCAGAAATTGTAATGATTGTCCCCCATCTACTGCTATAAATCACGAATGAAGGAAAGTAGCACGAACTCAGCTTTTAGTTTACTGTTTTAGAAAGCCTTTGAGTAAAGTAAATTAAAAAAAAAAACAGAAAAGCAAACCTCATTTTGTAAAACAAACACTTCAGTTGTTTATAAAATCTTTTGCCCTGATGTAACACTTTCTTTAGAGCCCATTTCATATTCTCCGCATTATAATACTATTTTAAATTATGCAATGTACTACCTACTATCCTCAACTTCAGGCTTCTGTTCTTTGATAGCAATATTACATGGCTCATAGCACACCTCATTGGTAGTCACAATTGCACATTCAGAGCCTGAGCCACTTAGTAAAGCAGATGTGATATCTACACTCTCTTTAATTAAAGTTTCCGTTTCTTCCTCTATTAAAGCATCATCAGACCATGCTGTCTTCAGTTTGTGAATCTGCTGACACCATGTTACTGAGGGAAGCAATTGGTGCTGACGGAATAAAGATGGGTTTGGAAGAGGAACAAACTTTGAGACAGATTCCCAAGGCTCAATTAGAAAGATCCCATTATCCCAGAGGGGAAAGACAGAGTCACAGATCATTGCTGTGACTTTCAGAATATAGACCAACCAGTCTTGTGTGGATAGAGAACAACCAATATAAGATAGGGGTATACACGGGCACCTAGCATAAACTTAAAGTGATAGACGTGCTCACTTTGGAAGATTGCTACTGAATGCGATGATAGCCAACTCTTTATTTAATCAAACATGTGAGAGGATAGTTTGGAAAAGTGCAGGTTGCAGAAGGAAAAGTATTTGGTTTATTGTGGGTTCTTCTTTTCAGCTATTAAACTAGAATCTGAGATTTTTTTCTCTTCCCCTTCCTTCTTCTCACCCTTCTTCTTCTATCTCACTCCCATTCCTTTCTTCTTTCTATCCCTTCCTTCCTTCCTCCCTCTCTCCCTTCCTCCCTCCCTTCCTCCCTCCCTCCCTCCCTCCCTCCCTCCCTCCCTCCCTCCCTCCCTCCCTTCCTTCCTTTCTTCCTTCCTTCCTTCCTGTAGGACTGTGTAGGGGTCTAGGGTTTTGGTAGAGCATTGGCTTGCAAATGACCAGAGACCCTGCAAGGGACAGAATACATTTCCCCATTCTCCCAGAATCCAGGCTCCTAACACGTGGACTACATCTCCATTAACAAGCACCTTACAGTCATGTTGGCTAGAGAGGGCATGACTACAAGCCCTAGAGAGATGTATATACTAATGAGATATCTGAAAGCCGGTGGCAAGGCCAATTAAGCATTCTTCCCCAGACCCTCTCCCCTTTCTCCCTCCCTATTTAACTCAAGCCTGCCCTGAGTTTCACGGGGGTACTGCAATATTCATCTACATCCGCCATGAAAATAAACTCTTTCGGAATCATGGACTTTCTCATGTTTTGGGGGCCTGCCGTGGCAAAATATGGAGAAGGCCTTTAATGCTGAGCTGCTGCAGCTGCCGCACCTAACTTCCTGCCTGGAGGACCTCTCTGCGTTCCAGCCACAGAGACCCACATCTTCAAGCAAGCTAGCTGGGCTGCCAAGTCTGCTGAGTGAGTACAGTAACCGAGTCTCTCCCGTGGGGTGCTGCCTGGGCCTCTTTCTTCTCTCCCCACCTTGTTTTCCTCAGCTGTGGGCCAGCCAGTCATGCACCCACAAGCTCCCAGTCTTGATCCTTCCACGGCCTCTCAGTGGCGTCTGAGAGCCCAAGGGCTTGAGACCAAGACCAGTCAGTCTCTGGCCATCTCCTGGCCTGTGGATCCCCTATCCAAGAGCTCTGTGCCCCCATAGAACTGCCAGACTGAATGAGAACTCCCTCTGCCGGACGGGGACCCATAGCACCCACCCAGTGCCAAGCGTGAAGTAAATTCAGTCAAGACTCCCACACTCCAGTCTCTTTGGCTCTTTGGAGCCATGGGAATCACAACAGCCCAACAAGATTCAAGAACCCATGCCCACGCCCACACATGAGTTTATCATTCCCCCTTCCTTCCTTCCTTCCTTCCTTCCTTCCTTCCTTCCTTCCTTCCTTCCTTCCTTCCTTCCTTCCTTCCTTC
>NW_021604669.1:3817251-3824827 GCF_004785775.1 Grammomys surdaster | reverse complement strand
TTCCTTCCTTCCTTCCTTCCTTCCTTCCTTCCTTCCTTCCTTCCTTCTTTCCTTCTCATATGACTTTCGATACATAAGAGCAAGTGAAACCTCTAACAAAATATCTAGGCTGAGGTGGAAGTTTCCCAAATTCATGCATTTGCTGTATAATGCTGCTCTAACAGCGAAGAGTTGTTAAACAGAATTTGCTGTCCTAAATGGATGGTATCTCCTTATGAGTTATTGATCAGGAAAACTCTCAAAAGTATCCAAAGCCACACAGGCTCTTTTCATCTCTTTGTTCTACAACAGAATTAGTTGAAAAGATTCTATCACATTGTATAAATGATAGAGAAGGGTCCTCTTTGCTGGCTACTTTTCACAGTCATGGAAGTTGCTATGCATTCTACTGAGAGACAAAAAAAATCAATAGAGCTATGTACCTGGTCACCCTATAAGCTACAATACCAAGCTTAGAGGCAAGATGTGCCAATTGGCACAATAGTGGCACAACTGTAATCAAATACTCACTGTTTTTTTATTGGATTAATGGATCACTCTACAGTAGGGTACAGTACTAATATGTAAATCCAATCAAAAATCTATAACTTGAGTATAGGTGTGGTTCACACTTGAATCCCAAAACTTAAGAAACACTTAAGAAACAGTTGAATGTCTATGAGTTCAGGGACAGTCTGTCTTGTATAACAATCTCCAGGCTAGCGCTCTCTCTCTCTCTCTCTCTCTCTCTCTCTCTCTCTCTCTCTCTCGTTGTGTGTGTGTGTGTATGTGTGAACACACATATGTTCATGATTTGGGAAGCCTTGGTCTTTGCAAGGGAGTTTATCAATACTTCTATGTAGCTAATTTGACAGGAAGACAAACTGCTTTAATTTTAATTAAAGATTCTTATTTTATTTTTAATTATGTATGCATATAGGCTTATATGAGACTATGTACACTCTAGTGAAGTTTCTGATGGAGGCCAAAAAAGGGTGCTGGAGACCTAGAGCTAGAATTACAGAAGGTTAATTATATAGCATGTGTGCTGCAAAACCAATTCAGGTCTTCTGAGAGAGCAGTGTGTGATCTCAACTGACAAGCTGTCCCTCTTGCTCCCAAACTGCTTTTTAGATGTTAATGATCATACCTGTAGATTACCACTACATTCAGCTTTCTCTAAACAAGTTCCTCTTCAATAAGCTGTGGTGAATTTAAAAAAAATGATGCCAGCTCTAGATGCTGAGATAGTGACTATTGAAAGTTCAGCCCCAAATAGGACATATATACCGTTCGTTCTAAGACTTGGTGATTATTGCTGAAGAGGGAAGAGAACACCTTTATGAGCTGGAAGATAGGGGAAACTACCTGAAATGTAATAGCTTGTGTGCAGGACACAGGCATTTCTATCATAATCTCACAGCAGCTATCATTGCCTACAAGGGGCCTTCCTAAATGTGAGACTGTTATTAATCAATCGTGGTCTTAGACGAGGCTTATGACCCACTCCTGCCTTTCACTGTTAGCTATTGGTGGATTATGGCACAATGAGGAACCAGAGTCTTCAAGTGTATATCTAGGAACTAGCAAACCAAATAAGAGTGGATGTTTCCAAGTCTGTGCTCATATGGACAACCCTTCTTAAACTCAGGGGATCATAAAATATACTACTGCTACTACTACCACCAATAATAATAATAATAATAATAATAACACAGTAACAACAAGAAAAGCAGAAAATTGAGAAAGAGAATTGGAAGAAAAGCGTGGATGGTTTTCAGGGAAAGAAGTGAGATAGGAGAGACTTAGATTTGAGGGTAACCAGAATATGTTATACACATCAATAAATATGTCAAAAGTAAATCAAAATTATATATAAAAAACAGGTCAAAACAACTGAAACATATAAGCAGCCTCGGAGATGGTGCTTGGAAGAAGCATACTTATTTGCTTTCTAAAGTTTAAGGTTAGTTTTTATATCAGTGTAATTTAAAAGAAAATGGATTCATGTTTTCTCAGAAAGGAAAACCAAATGAATGTTGGATTATTTAGTGTGAGCCATGAGCACTGGGGCTCATGGCCAGCTGAGATGCCTCTTTAAATATAAATTCTTCCTTTTAAGTCCATGTAGACTGATGCCCTCACATTAGCAAGTGCCTGGCTCTATATCAGAAAGAGATTTATTAAATTTAATAGAGCAGAATACTATTACATAAAGAATACTGTCCCTGAGCTGCAATGAAGTCACTCAGCCAACTGATGGCTACATTCATTTCCTGACCATTTTGCATTTTCTATCAGTGCTAGGGCTCAGACCAGATCTGGACTCATTTTCTGAGAGCAGTGCCACATATGCTTTCATGCTTCTAATCTCTAATGGAAAAGAAACCTAGAGCTTAATTATCACAATGGGTTTTATAGTTGTTGTTATTAATTGCTTATTTCATGTTTTCTTGATACTTAGCCTTTGATTCATATATTTTTTAATTCAATGGAAGTTATAGTGACCCCAGGTCTTCCTCCCAGTGTAATTAAGTTTGGGTGGGACTAGCTTTTTCAGAATTAGATTCAATGATTCATGTGCAAAGTGAGGAATAGTTTTCTAGACAAAATTAATCTTATGTGATAAAGGCTTTATTTTGATTCATGGGTTGAAAGGATACAGCTCACCATATTGGGAAAAGTAAAGCAGAGCACATGGTACTGAATATAGAAGCTGAGACTCATCCTATGTAGCCAGAAGGGTAATTATAGAATAATAAATATAATATCTCAGTTCTACTTTCTCTATTTGCTTGTATCAAGTCTATAAGCACAGCCAGAGGAGTTGCACTCCCTATCTTCAGAAAGGGTTTTATATCCTCAGTTAAACTCCCTCAGAATCACACCCAAACTTGGTCTCACGAATACTCTAGACATATCATAACTTCATATAGTTAGCATTAAATTTAACCATCAAAGCTGTGAAGTTCATGGCTGACTTCAGAATAACGATGTGGTTTATTTGTGGAAATGTAAGCATTCATAATTGGGTTATTAAGCCTCATATTACCCAACATATGAGTTAAACAATGTGATATTTGTAAATGTGCAACTAGAAGTCACCATGGCAATTCATTATTAAGCAAGTCTTTAGTTTAAACTTCAATCAGAATGTACATAAGGTGTCAGCAGCACAAATCAAGTACAGCTTCACATATTGCATGGGCCTCCTTGATTTAATCTCCTTTAGCTCCATCACCCAAATTACATCCTAATTTTAAAAACAAGATATTTTGAGTATGTTAACTGTGTTCACCATCTGAGAGATTTCAAGGTCCTTTGGGTAGTTGAAAAAACGCACAAGCCTTTATCTTAACTCACTATGAACTTTTCAGGATTCTAGTTTTGTCTTTAATAATTTTATTTTTTTATAAAAGCTTACAAAACCAGTCATTGATTCATACCAGTGGAGAAGGTCTCAAACCAAACAGAGAATGATTGTTTACCCCCATTACCAACTTGCCTCTCTAACAGTAGGTAAGTGTCAACTGTATCGTTGATGTTATAGCATGCAGAATCCACAGCTGAGTAAGTCTTTCGATGATGATTGTACACAAGCAGGCTATAGAACACTTTCTATCAATGTGAGGGCTAGCCTTTGTGGAGGAATCTTCCAGCCATGTTCCAGATTCATTTTCATATCCTGCAACCAAAACGTGCAGTACCTTCAGCAATATGATCTTATCATCTAGGTACTATAGGCAATGAGATGGCATTGCAATGTCATTTTGTTTTGGTTGAGTCATCAGTCTTCCAGACAAACCACTTGGAGAGAAATAGCCCACTTTGGCACTGAAATGCTATTTAATTTCATATATCTTCTAAACCCAGCTGGGAAGATAATAGGCCATAATGAGGGAGTGACTGTGATTGTTTTACTAAGTGAACATGATGTACCACCCTTCTAAATAACTATGTTTATTCCTATAGATTAGTACCACATTCAGCTTTGGTCAGAGATGCTCCCTTACTCATGGTGGAGGTAACTGCAGAGACTTGTTTCATGATCCTTTGTGAACCCTAATAAATTGAAATGGCTCATAAAAAAAACCTAACTACAAAAAGGAAAGAGGATAACATATATGTTAGGAAATAAAAGTTACATGATAAAACATATATGTATACACATAAAGTTGTCAAATGGAAACCTATTATTACATATAATTAATATCTACTAATAAAATTTTTATTTTCTTGGAACATTCCAAATGAGAAACACTTTTGGCTATGGATTGAAACTTGGAAGTTTGGATTCATAGCAAATGCATTTTGTTTATAGACTTTAAGTATGGGCATAGGACTAAATGCTTAGACTCTACCTATGCATTGCCTGAAGGTTTCTTGAAATGCAAGGCCACTTCTTCATTAATCATTGCTGCATATATTTATCTATATTCATATATATTCCTAAGTATACATTTTTAGGGCCATGTAATGGCATATATATATATATATATATATATATATATATATATATGTACATACATATCATAGAGGAGCACAATAACTGGTTGTCCAGTATAAAGTAGTCATCTCTGAAAACATATGTATATGTCTTGGTTTTTAGAAAGTGATCAAAAGCTATAATTGTGTCTATTTGTCATCATACCACTAACCAATCATTGTTGACTTTATATAAGGAACACAAAACAAGAACACTGTCCTGAGTTGAAATCTGTGTAAAAGTAGCTTTCCAGTAGACAAGCGGTATCATTAATTTAAAAGCTATTAGGTCTATAAATTAGATTGTATCTAATACACACTACTATCAACCACCCTTCTAACATAGCAGAGCATTTTATACTGTTCTTTCATCCTTCCCAAGGGAGAGTTCTATTAACACCACAATGCCTTTAACCCTAAGAATCACTGTCAATTTAGTGAAGCTTTTTTTCTCATTGGAAGGGGACTCAGTCATTGAAGCTCAGTTCAAATACATTAGGATTTCTCTCATCTAGAATGATCCACAGAGAAGAAAGATTGCAAGTTGTTGCTTTATTTCATTTTGTTTTTCAGCTAAGCAAATTACAAATCAAAGTATGTTAACTGACCTAACCAAAGCTGTTAAGTTATAGAACAAACTCCAAGTTAAATGAGGGCTTGCCTTCCTGCAAATCCAATGATCTATTTCTATAAGGCTAATTAATAGTCATCTTATGACTAATTGCTCTCATTACAAGCTCCTTGGAATTTGGCAGTCCTTATAATCTACTCACCTTCATTAAATGTTGAAGAAAGGCTTCTGGAAAAGGTAATGTGGGAGAGCTGTTAGAAGCCCAGAACTGGGGCCAGGTATTTCTGGATTAAAATTTTAGCCCACTCTTCCTCTGCATAAGGTGTTCTTATACAAATAACTTAATCCAAATGCCTTATGTCTCTGCACCTTTGCAGCATAACAGCATAACACATTAGGTTTTATGATAATTAGTCACAGGCAAGGGAGATAGATACTGCCTCTTTACTCTGCAGAAATTTGTCAATTGCAAAGGGAATATAATGGAAACACAGTGAAGAGTTGACTTGTATATGCAGAAGGGGTCTGGGTGATGTCTTAGACAAGATGACAGATGAGCTAAGACTCAAAAGATAATCAGAAGTTGCAAGCTCAGGGGAAGGAGAAACTTAAGATATAGTGAACATTGTGCACAGAGACAGGTGACATAGTAATTAACTGGAAACCTTACATCAGAAATCATGTTTTATCCAGCTCCTCGCAGCAAATCAGGCAGTGTTTTTGATTAGAAGAAAGATTCGTGGGAAATGGAGATTATAATGAAAGGCCTGCCCCAAAATGGACAAAATAAGAGTGTTCTTTAAGATCCACTATCTGGTTTGTTTTCTACAATGAATAGACCAGGAAGGATTAATTTTTGGCAATATTGTAAGAATCTAAAGGTCTTCCTACACTTACTGCACTGAGGTGTAAGTTCTTCCAGGTAGGGAGTTGAGAAAGTTATGAGCCTCCTGTAATGTTAGCTACCAATAATTTTTGTCTTCCTTTGCTAATGCCCAGGAGTTCCAGCTGTGCTTGGAATGCTGAGTGTGAAGTCCAAAGTACAGAGTTGTGCTTGGAGGTATTTCAAAGAAAAGTCCCAGAGGAGGCCCTGCTAGTGCAGAAAAACACACTGATTAAGTTATTTTTAGCTTAATTTAGCACTTTGAAAAGTTCAAGAGAATATTAATTTGCAACCTATCTCTCTGTTTTTACCAACACCATTGTTAGGAAAAATATTTAAGTCTTACCAGCTATTATCTTTGTTGAAGTTATTGTATACTTGGGAATGATTTAGCTTGGGAGAAGTTATTGAAGAGAATGGTAGGCAATTTGGTGACAACCATTTGCCATTCTAGATTAGCCTAATCTTAATGATTGTGTAGGGGTTCCCACTATTTGTGTTTGCAGAAGAAGTATACAAGGTGAAACAGCTTTCTCAAGACCTCAGAAATATAAAGTTGCACTGTGGAAACTGTATTCATCTTCAGAGGCTGATGGTTGATTCCTGTTTGTAAGCCATGTCCATAGGATAGTTCCAACTAGGTCATTAAGTACTCATCTTTTAATGCTAAAAATCTTGATATCCTGTTCCCATGGAGTCAGAAAATACTAGATGATAGGATTGATCCACGATTATAAAAACATGTCAATAAACACACACACACACACACTCACACACACAGAGTCTCAGTCAATGTTCTATTATTGTGAAGAGACACTATGACCACAACAACTCTTATAAAGAAAAATATTTGATTGAAACTGGCTTATAGTTCATAGGTTTAGTCCATTAGCATCATGATGAAAAGCATGGCAGCCACAGGCAGACATGGTGCTGAAGAGGTAGCTAAGAGTTCTACATCTTAGCAGGCAACAGGAAGAGAGAATTACACTGGCTCTGGCTTGAGCTTATGAAACCTCCCACAACCCATGACACACTTTTCCAGCAAGTCCACACCTCCTTCAATGAGGCCATACCTTGTATCATTCCCTATGGGTCTATGGGGACCATTTTGATTAAAATCACATGAATCGAAAGGGTTGAGGAACTGGAGGGAGAGGGGGAGAGAACAAGGCAGAAATTGGACATACACAGTCACAGCACATACACATGAGACTTACCAATACATGTAAATCAAACTGCCATGCAAGTCAAGGGAAACTTAAAAAAAAATCATTGCTCACTCATTTCATATCTACTTTGTGTTTAGACTCAATGAAACAAGGAATAAGTCTCACTCAGTATCTGTGGTTCCTCCCAGCACTTCTCTCCTCACCTCTCACCCTAAACCTCCGGCTCCCAAGGGCTAGGCTTCTACTTCTCTTCCCATAGCCTGATCCCTACATAACTCAGCCATATTGCCTATGCCAGTCTCTTGGCATCTTGGCCCCTGGCTACCTCTCTTGGTTTTTTGTTCCTCTCTTCCTCTCCTCTACCTCTCTCTACTCATGGACAGGTTTAGTCTGCTGGCCATGTTCAGCCTGCACTTTTTTCTTCTGCTTGCTTTCATGTTCTCTCTCTCTCTCTCTCTCTCTCTCTCTCTCTCTCTCTCTCTCTCT